>NW_028291267.1:0-119314 GCF_041222555.1 Hakea prostrata
AGGCCTACTTCACTCACTTGCAACATCGAGATGGGACGTCTACTTCACTTACGCCACTCGGAGCCTTTAGGATTCGGCAGAGGTTCGACACTTTGCGGTGGACTCATCTCTTCACCGAGGATCTACCGGTATACCCGGAACTAGTGAGGTTGTTCTTCAGCAACCTAACTTGCCGCAGGAGGCTCGAGGCCAAGGACATCCACTTAGACTTGTCCTCGGGAGCAGAGTCTTCCAAGACTCGGATTCGCTTCTCTACCCGGACACTGGGTGAGATCTTGCAGGTTCCTTACTATCCACAAAGGGTGTGTGTGGATACCCGCAGGAGCAGATCCGGACGGCCATTCGATGCCGTACGAGCTTCGCGAGATATGCTCTACGCTATGGGATAGCCGTCGATGCTTCACACCGTGGACTAGCGGACGGATGACGGGTTCTGCACGGATTATCGGTCGCATAGTCGGTCGAAACATCATGCCGAAAGCCGGAAATCACCATCGGGTCACAGGTGATGGAGGCCTTAGTCATCTACCGCATCTACATGGGCTTCGAGATCGATCTCTCCTACATCATTCAGCAGGTCATGCGGGACTTAGTTCTCGCGGCCTAGCATGCGGAACCTTTGCTATGGGAGGCTACCGACTTTGATCTTCGGGCATTTCGGGGTGAGTTTCGAGGATACACCAAGGTGTACACTAGATCACAGGGATACCCTATTGGGACTCGGACCATTCGTCGATGAGACTACATCAGTTAGAGAGATCTCCGGTCCGGAGGGTGAGGATGATGATGAATCGGAGGATGAGGATCGGGGATCAGAGGATGGAGGAGAGGATATCGGTCCCGATAGTGATGATCAGGCCGGAGATGATGCAGATATGCGCGAGGCTGAGCTTGTGCATCACGAGTTTCCTTCATCACACTTCGAGGTAGGTGGCCCTTCACATGCGGTTCCGGAGACTTCGGATCTTGGAGCACAGATGAGATCGATGACTTCCATGCTAGAGAGGATGGAGGTCGGACAGAGCAGATGTACGAGAGGATGGAGTCACGACAGGATAGGATAGAGCATCGGGTGACTCGGCTAGCGAGAGGAGTTCGAGCATATAGAGATCGAGAGCAGATCACCTAGATAGACCGTACCTTAGGATTTCCATTTATGCATTTCAGATGTAATCGTTGTAAAAACCTTTGAAATTAATGAAGTTCATTTTGTTCCTCTTTAATTATTGTATGTTATGCAACTTTCTTTTCCTTGCATTAGTGACATTTGTTCAAGTATAATTATGGTATGTTATTCAGAACTGTTCTGTTATACCTCAAAGGTCAAGTTTCTAATTCAGTGTTCTATTATTCACTTCCAAGAGTAGAAGAGTCATTTCAGATCAATGACTCAGGAATGTTCAGTTGTTGTCTTTTGTAGTTAGGATCTCCTCGAACCTTGCGCTCGATACCAATCTATCACACCCTCCCAGCCGGTACCCTATCCGGCATACCCGAGAGTGTGATCCACACCAAGATCGGGTATCGAGTGATCAACCTCCCACATAAACAATTACATAATCATGAACAATCATAATAAAAGTGCGGAAGATAAATCATAGATCCAATAAAGAAAGAATGAATCATAAATGAATCAGAATAATAGATATAATCAGAGTATCAAACAGATAAGTAAAGTGAGGCAAAAATTCCACTTTACATCCAGCGGAAAAGTAGCTCTAAAGAATAAACTAGACAAAATCTAATCCCAGTAGCAAGTACATTGGGTAACTAAATTGTTCTCCACTTTATAGACAACATCCTTGTAAGTGTAAATCTCATAAATGGCACAAGGACGCTTCCACTCAATGGTCGGACTAAGCATCGTACGGAGCATAACCACTCGTGGGATCTTCAGAGTAATTGTGGTAACCGCAATCACCTTCCTGGAGATATGCCTCTTCGCCTTGCGCTTCTTCATAGGGACCGTCATAGTACTCAGTACCTGCAGGATAGTCTAACAACATTGTACAATAAAGGAATGAGTTTCAAAGAAACTCGGAAGAAGGCGATTAAAAATCCATAATAACATAAATGGCGGGATTCAGGAACAAACATAAATGCAATATGATATGAGACAAACAATGAATGAATGAATCTAACTCTATGTATGCTGGTCTCTATTGGCAGACATGCTTTAACTCATAGCACCGTACTTCTTTAGGAAAGTCCACTCACATCCTCAACCATTTAAGATATCTTGGATTCTCTCATGGATCATTTCACCGGTCTTGAGCAGCCGATTGGTAATGGGTCCTTCATCCCTCAGGACAAACCTTGGCAGGGGGTTAAGTCAACACACTCTCTCACAACCATTTGGTATAAGTACTGGCGCATGTCAGGGTAAAACCTAGCCAAATGCAAGTCTTCTACTTAGTTACATCAAGTCAGATCCAGATACTTCCATTCCTCGTCCCTGACGATCCTTTCCGGTATCCTTCACACTAGAGTCAGCGTATCCTATGGCACCGACCAACTCGGACTACGGACTCATCAACCCTATTGGTTATCCACATATGGTAAACGGGAAGCTCTCACATCCTCTCACGGGTTGGTTACCGGTCTTAAGCGCCCGTGAGCCCAAGTCTAACCATATGCAACCCTACCAATAAATGGCCCCCACAATGTGATTCCTGTCCTCTCACGGGTTGGTTACCGGTCTTGAGCGCCCATGAATCCCCATTGCTACCACGGGTCGTTCGGTCTCAATACCCCTCCGATTAGGGTCTGACATAACAGGACATCCTAGCCAAACACTACTAGACAAATCCTAGATATGTCATCCAACAGTTTAGAAAGGTGTCCAGAGGGCATCTCCGGAAACATCCCATAATATTCCCGTAGTAGTCCAAGGATAGAAGTGTCAAAAGGACACCTCTCCTTTCCAAACCATACTTAAGCATACACATGCATCAAATCATATCATCACATATATGGTAACTTCATATATGGAAAGAAATCAATAATTACAATCACTTGTATAACATTGGTAAGTAAATCATACATGAATCAATTTAATATGAATAAGTAATGCTACTGTAATCAAAGTTATGCAACAGTAGTATATCATTGTAAGAATCTAATTTAGGAATCATATCTATGATATTCAAATATAGAAACTAGATTCATGCTATCTATGTAATTAAGGAAATAACCATCCTTACCTTTTATAACTCGCAAAGGAATCCTAAGAAATCAAGTAAGATCTTGGCAAACTTGAGAAGAAGGTCCTAAACAAGTATATACAACATATTAGGAAAGATCCCTAACAGAAAAGATACCAAAACAACCAACACAGACCAATTCTGGAGTTGCTTGTACTCATTGGTCGAGTGGATTGGTCGAGTGGTCCATCGACCAATCGAGTCGACCAATGCAGAGACGATAGCCTAAAAAAACAGAGTTTTAAGATATGAAATCCGAATTTGGTGGTTCAAAAGGGTACTAATCAAGGGGTAGACTACATCAGTAGTATTCTAACATATAGGGGACCTCAAAACACTAATCCAATCAAAATATCAAGATCCAAATTAGGAAACAAAAAGTTACCATAATTAAATCAATCATGGATCTTGATGAATTTGAAATAGAAAACAAAGACAAGAACAATAGGAGGATGGATCATTGCTTTTGGTAATGGTATCATGAAAACATACATAGATCTTCATGGAATAAGGCTTAGAAGCATAAATCTAAATAAGGAAATAAAACCTACCATATATGTAACTACCATGCATCATGAAGAACACATAGTATGGTAGAAGAGAACAACTAGAAATCTATAGATTATGGATCATGGAAAGAAAACACAGTAATTAACTACTAACATGATCAACAAAGAAGATCCAAAGAGATCAGAATTCAGATTAGAAGTTTAATCAAAGATTAGATCATGGTTTGATCATGATTCCTTCAAAAGCTTGCAATGATCATGGTTAAGATCATTGTTCTAGCCGCAAATCCTTAGGATGATCATGAGAACATGTTCAGAGATGTTTGCAACAGAGAATGCAGCATCTCTTCTACTGTCTCAACTCAAAAAGGAAAGAAAAACAAAGATGGAGGAGAAGAAGAGAGAGTAGACATACCTTTTGATGCAAAAAGAAGAGTTTCGACGAAGATCCGTCAAGAAAACACCAAGGATGCAAGAGAGATGACTTGCAGAGGTCTTTGGTTCGTTCCAGAGGGTTTGGAGGCAGCAAATATGAAGTGGACTCGAGATTGGACTTAAATAGAGCAAGAACAACCTAATTGCCAAAGACAGCACTCATTGGTCGAGTGGATTGGTCGATTGGCCCGATCGACCAATCAGTCGACCAATGCCGACAAAGAAGACCAAAACAGGGAATTGAAGGTCCAGATCAAATCCAATCCTAAAGGGGTTTTGCACACAAGTCAAGTGACTTACCTAATAGGTAGAAATGCCTTCAAACCAAGATAGAGAGCACTCCAAGTCCATCAACTAATCAGATCTTCATCAGGATTCAGTTTCCATAAATAGAACCTCATCATCAACTTTCATGGATTCAAAGCCAAACACCAAGTCCTCTACTGGGATGGCCCAAAGCTGACTTCTTACTTTACTTCGGGTCATCGGACCTACAAATAACAAGGTTTCCGGGTCAAGGTTAGGGCTGGGTTTTACATTCAACCTTCTCCAAATCTCAAAAGGTCCAATGAAACGAGGGCTAAGCTTTCCCTTAACATTAAATCTCATCACACCCTTCATTGGTGAAACCTTCAAGAAAACTTTCTCTCCAACTTGAAATTCTAAATCAGTCCTTCTCTTATCAGCATAAGATTTCTGTCTTGATTGGGCAGACTTGATCCTTTCTCTTATCATATCAACCATCGCACTCGTAGCTTCAATCATCTCAGGACCTAAGACTTTTCTTTCACCCGTCTCAGTCCAGTACAAAGGTGTCCTACAAGTATTTCCATACAAAGCTAGGTGTTCATCCCAATTACCACCCATATCCACCACACAAGATCTGAGCATGTCTTCCAACATCTGAATTGTTCGCTCAAATTGTCCATCCGACTGTGGGTGATGAGCTGTACTCAAATTCAATTGGGTTCCCAAGGCTTTCTGCAAACTGTTCTTAAACCTTGAGGTAAACCTAGGATCACGATTAGAGACAATACTCATTGGCACTCCGTGCAGACGAACCACGTTGTCCACATAAAGCCTAGCTAGCTTATCCAGAGTATGAGTGATCTTCATAGGAATGAAGTGGGCTGATTTGGTCAACCTATCAACAATCACCCACACAGTGTCATTGCCTTTACTTGTCCGAGGCAAGCTAGTCACGAAGTCCATAGAGATATCTTCCCACTTCCAACTAGGAACATGAAGGGGTTGAAGTAATGCATATGGGGGTTGACGAACGGCTTTCACACGTTGGCAAGTCTCACACTTGGCAACAAAATTATCAACATCAGCCTTCAAACCAATCCACCAAAAATGTTCCTTCAAGTCCTTGTACATCTAGGTGCTTCCCTGGTGTATAGTAAAGACTGACTGGTGTGCTTCCTTCAATATTTCCTTCTTAATTTCTTCATTTGCTGGCATGCATAATCTACCTCTAAACAATAAAGCACCATCCATGGATATACCAAAGTCGGGGTCCGACTCAGGATTGGAAGAAATCTTCTCAACTTTGTCTATAAGTTCCTGATCAGAACTCTGCAGAGCAACAATCTTATCTCTAAGGCCAGATCTTGCCATCATGGCAGAAAGAACAGAATCAGAATTCTCAGGGACAACTTCCAAATCAAAACTCTCAATAGAAGACAACAATGGTAGACTCAAAGCATTCAATTCCAAAGTCTTCTTCTGATTCTTCCTACTAAGAGCATCAGCAACAACGTTTGCCTTACCAGGGTGATACTGAATATCACAATCATAATCAGAGACTAGTTCCAACCATCTCCTTTGCCTCATGTTCAACTGCTTTTGGGTAAAGAAGTATTTCAAACTCTTATGATCCGTGAAAATGGCAATCTTTTCACCATAGAGGTAATGGCTCCAAATCTTCAAAGCGAAGACAACAACGGCAAGTTCTAGATCGTGAGTGGGGTAATTCCGCTCATAATCTTTCAATTGCCGAGAAGCATAGGCTACGACTTGACCATGTTGCATCAGTACACAACCCAAACCAATCTTTGACGCATCGGTATAGACTGTCATACCGCCGGAACTATCAGGTATAGTCAAAACAGGGGCACTTGTCAATCTATCCTTCAGCTCTTGGAAATTCTTCTCACAAGCGTCAGATCAAACAAACTTCTCTTCTTTCTTGGTTAGCTTCGTCATAGGAGCAACCAAATGAGAAAACTTCTCAATAAATCTTCTGTAGTAACCTGCCAATCCAAGGAAACTTCTTATTTCCGTCACCGTCTTTGGTCTTTCCCAATCAGCCACAGCTTGGACTTTTTCAGGATCGACACGAATACCTTCCGCTAAAACCACATGGCCGAGGAATAATACTCTCTTGAGCCAGAAATCACACTTGCTAAACTTGGTGTACAACTTCTTTTCTCGCAATCTTTGCAAAGTGAAACTTAGATGGCTCGCATGCTCTTCTTCGTTCTTCGAATAGATCAAGATGCCGTCGATGAAGACAATCACAATCTTATCAAGCACATCGTGAAATACTCGGTTTATGAAGTCCATGAACACTGCAGCAGCATTAGTCAACCCAAAAGGCATGACTCTGAACTCATAATGGCCGTACCTTAATCGGAAAGTTGTCTTGAAGATATCACTTGGCTTCACTTTCAACTGGTGATATCCAGATCTCAAGTCAATCTTTGAGAACACAGCTGCACCCTTCAACTGATTGAAAAGATCATCAATTCTGGGCAGCGGGTATCTATTCTTGATGGTCAGCTTATTCAACTCACGGTAGTCGATGCACAGACGCATACTACCATCTTTCTTCTTGACAAACAAAACCGGAGCTCCCCAAGGTGACACACTAGGTTGTACGAAACCTCTATCAATGAGCTCATTCAACTGGTTTTGTAACTCCTTCAACTCAGTAGGAGCCATCCTATACGGAGCCTTAGATATTGGGGCAGCACCAGGGATGAGATTTATGGAAAACTCAACATCCCTATCTGGAGGCACTCCCGATAGATCATAAGGGAAGACATCAACAAAGTCACAGACAATCCTGACTTCGTCAACTCTTTTCTCCACTTTACCCTTGTCTTCATTTGGAGCATCATCCACTAGGGCATAGACTTGCATCAGTGCAGACAGTATCTTCTTACAAACCCTTCTTTTCTCAACTTGAAATTCGAAAACCGAACTTCCACAAACATGGAACTGGATCTTCCTTGAGGAACAAAGAAACACAGCTTTGTGGGCTGTTAACCAATCAATTCCCAAAATGACATCAAAGTCCTTCATATCAAGAAGTACTAAATTGGCTTCCAAGTTCTTCTCGCCAATCAACACAGGACATTTAACTAACCCTTTATCTAGTTTCACAACAAGACCAGTAGGTGTACTAATCAATAAACAACTAGACAATTTCTCAGGGATTAGGTCAGTCTTTTTGATGAATGCAGATGACATGAACGAATGAGATGCACCCATATCAAATAAGACAAATGTAGGAATAGAAGCGACTAACAATGTACCTGTAATCACATTGTGGCTTGCTTCTTGCTCAGCACTAGAAATACTGAACACTCTACCAAAGGGAGGAGCAGGAGCATTCTTCACCATAGGAGCAGGCTGCTGGGCAGGCCGCTTCGGACAGGCACGAGCAAAATGACCAGCTTGCTTACAGAAAAAGCAAACAGGATTGCTGGGTCCAACTGAAGTAGCTGCAACAGAGGGCTTCTGAACAGAAGGCCTAGGATTCACATTCACAGGCCTAGCACTAGCATTCACTGGCAGTCGGTTCCCGCCATACTGTCTAAACTGGCCTGGCTGTTGAAGATCAGGGTTCTGACCTACACTCCTAGGCTGAAAAGCAGGAGTGGGGTAGGGTGTAGGTCTCACAAAACGCCGATCATTACGATCCACCAATCCTGGGTTCCTAGGCTACTAAGGCCTTTGCACACATGCATTCTCCTTCTCGGTTTCTTCCAACTTCTTCGAGTTCTGCACCACTTGGGCATAGCTCACAATAGGCTGAACAGTGAGGTAAGCTTTAATGGCCGGGTGCAGTCCTTTGAAGAACTTCTTCGCTTTGGCGAGATCAAGCTTCAGAGAATCAGGAGCAAAGAAACGAAGCTCTTCAAACTTCTATTGGTACTCCAACACAGACAAAGATCCTTGTGTGAGAACCATAAACTCAGCTTCCTTCACATCTTTCACCGCCTCAGGGAAGTAATTCATGCAGAAAGCTTCCTTGAACAACTCCCAAGTTACAACACCTGCATGCAAACCTTCCAGAACAGGCCGAGTGGAGGTCCACCATGCGTCAGCTTCATGTTGTAACTTCTGCTCAGCAAACAGAATCTTCTGAGCTTTCGAACATTGCAGATGTCGAAAAGCCTTCTCCAACTCACGAAGACACTTGTTAGGAAATAAGGGGTCCTTGGTAACTCCAGTGAAAGTGGGCACTTGCATCTTCAAAAAACTCTCCATCAGGCGAGTATGAGGAGTTCCAGCTAAACCTCCCGCATTCAGGACTGCGGCATGAGGATTCACATTAGCACCAGCTCGAGTCTCATTATGCAGATTCATGAAACCCGCTAGCATCTGGTTGAACTGAGCTGCTTGCTACTGCATCATATTGCCCACGATATTGGCAATATCACGAAAGCTTCCAACATTCGGGGCACTGGGTATGTCATGGGTACCCTGGTCAACATTGTTGGTCTGCTGATCATGACCACCATTAGGTATCTCACCACCTCCACGAGGTATCTCATCATGACCACCATTGCTACTGGATCCACCACGTCCACTTCTCAGAGTAACCATTCTGCAAAAACTGAAAATATCAAAACACCAAATTTTGAAGTTTCATCAATATCCACAAGTCCAATTGATTTCAAAATTAAAATCATGCTTAAATACATCCATATAGTCATCAAACAATAATCCATAGGACAAAAATCACATTTTCCAAAAATTCAACAGAAAATGAGTTCTCTGTGTCCATTGGTCGATTGGATTGGTCGACTGGCCCAGTCGACCAATGCTCACAGAATACGAAAATTTGCATTTTAAGCCTCATTTCCTCATTCCAACTTCATTCTATCTTCTTCCAAACGTGAGAGAGCTCTGGGGAAAGTCTCCAAAGGTTCTTCCAAGTGTTCTTGAGGTGTTTTGGTGCTTCAAAAACAACACATCAACACACATTCATCACATACAAAGTAAATCTCTCATTCCTTCTTCCATTTCCATCTTCTCATGCTTGCATTTCATCAAAAACCATGTTTTGCTTGTATCCAATGTTAGAAATCATGTTTAGGAATACTTAGAAACATATTCCCTAGGTTTTAAACACAATGACATGCATAGACAACAAGTTCTAACACATTTTTGCACATCTCATAACGTTTTCGTAAAGAAATTGTTAACTTTAGAAAAATTTTGATTTCTCACAAACCGCTTGGAGTTTTTGCACGAAATCAAATGCTACATGCTCAAGATGATATAGTAGATATGTCCATATAATTTGATTCAACCAATTTCAACTTTTAAAAAAATTCCATTTTGACTTAAATTGCAAAATCCCCAAATTTCCTTGTTGCTGAATTTTCCACTTTTAACCAAGTTTTCGATCGATTTACTTCAAATAAAGTTCATGATCATGCAATTCCAAGTATTGTGCACATGTTAGTATCTTCAAATCAAATTTCCCCCAAATTTGATTTTTTCCGAAAAATTATGAAAATACCCTTTTGGCTGAAATCATGAAATAGCACTAACTGGCAATGTCTTTTGTCTCTTCCACAGACATACACTATGCAGAGAGGAGGGCGAGGACGAGGTAGAGGCCGTGGTCGTATTGTAGGGGCACTTAGGGGCAGAGGTCAGGTTCCTTCAGAGCCTAGACAGTAGGTTCGGAGACCAGACATGTTCAATACACCATAGGCCGAGTTCTTGTATGAGGCCTACTTCAGTTACTGCAACATCGAGCTGGGATGTCTACTTTACTTACGTCAGCTCAGAGTCTTTAGGATTCGGTAGAGATTCGACACTATGCAGTGGACACATCTCTTCACCGAAGATCTGCCTATCTATCCTAAGCTAGTGAGGTTGTTCTTCAGCAACCTTACTTACATAGAGGAGTCTCGAGGTCCAGGACATCCTCTTCGGCTAGTCCTCAGGAGCAGGGTCCTTCAGACATGGATCCGTTTCTCCACGAGATCATTGGCTGAGATCTTGCGGGTTCCTTATTACCCACGGCAGTGCGTGTGGATACCTGTAGGGGCAGGGATCGACAGTTACTTGATGCCGTATGAGCTGCACGAGATTTGCTCTACACTGTGGGATAGTCGCCGATGCTTCACTCAGTGGACCAGCGGGCAGATGATTGATTCAGCACGGATTATCGGTCGCATAGTTGGCCGAAACATTATGCAGAAAGCTGGGCATCACCATCGGGTCACAGTGATGGAGGCCTTAGTCATCTACCGCATCTACATGGGCTTCGAGATTGATCTCTCTTACATCATTCAGCAGGTCATGCTGGACCTGGTTCTGCGGCCTAGCATGCGGAACCTTTGCTATGGGAGGCTACTGAGTTTGATCTTCATGTATTTCGGAGTGAGTTTCGAGGATACACTAGTGGACACTGGTTCACGAGGATATATCATCGGGACTAGGACCATTTTCCAGATGAGGCTAAGACAGACAGTGAGATCTCCTGGTCCAGAGGATGAGAATGATGAGGAGATAGAGGAGGAGGAGCAGGAGTCAGAGGATGAAGGAGAGGATATCGGTCCTGATAGTGATGATCAGGCCGGAGATGATACAGAGATGCACGAGGCTGAGCCGGGGCATCCCTAGTTTCCTTCATCGCACTTTGAGATAGGTGGCCCTTCTCATGCAATTCCAGAGACTTCAGATCTTGGGGCACAGATGAGATCGATGACTTCCATGCTAGAGAGAATGGAGGTCAGACAGGAGCAGATGTATGAGAGGATGGAGTCACGACAGGATAGGATAGAGCATCAGGTTACTCAGCTAGTAGAGGACTTCAGAGCATACAGAGATCAGAGGAGATCACCTAGATAGACTATACATTAGGATTTTCATTTATGCATTATCTGATGTAATCGTTGTAAAAGCTTTTGAAATTAATGAAGTTCATTCTGTTTCACTTAATTATTGTGTATTATGCACTTTTCTTCTATTGCATTAAGTGACATTTGTTTAAATATAATTATGGTATGTTATTCAAAGATGTTCTGTTATACTTCATTGGTTAAATTTCTAGTCCAAGTGTTCTATTATTCACTTCTAAGAGTAGAGAGTCATTTTAGATCTATGACTCAAGAATGTTCCATTAATGTTTTCTGTGGTTAGGATATCCTCGAACCTTGGGCTCTGATACCACTCTGTCACATCCACCCAGCCGGTACCCTACCTGACATACCCGAGTGTGTGATCCACAGCCCAAAAGACCAAGTATCGAGTAATCAACCTCCCACATAGACAATAACATAATCATGAACAATGATAATCAATGTGTAAAAGATAAACCAAAGATCCAAATAAGGAAAGAATAAACCATATATATAATCAGAGTACGAAAGATAATCAGAGTGTCTAAATCAATAAGTAAAGTGAGGCGGAATCCCACTCTACAACCAGCGGAATAGTAGTTCTAAAAGAAAAGGAAGATTACAACTGTATCTAAAATAGGAAAGAAAACTGAAGCATACTAAACTAAAGTCTATTCTACTTTATAGAGAACATCTTCATAAACGTAGACTTCATCAACAATGCTCAGACGTTCCCATTCCACATCAGGGCTAATCCTGGTAACAAGCAAAACCACTTGAGGAATCCTCAAGGTAATCTTCATGGTTACCAGCACTTTGTGCGTAGTACGCCTCTTCAGTTTGCGCTTCCTCGAATTGACTTTCATAGTCATCAGTACCTGTAGAGTAGTCTAACAAAACGTTGTACAAAAGGAATGAGTTTCAAAGAAACTCAGTAAGGCAGTTAATCCATATCAACATATATAGCAGGATTTCAAAGCAAAGTAAAATGCTACATGATATGAAACACATTATGTAGTATGATTCTAACTCTATGTATGCTGGTCTCTATTGGCAGACATGCTTTAAGTCATAACACCGTACTTCTTTAGGAAGGTCTCATCACACAACGCCTTTTGGTAGTGGGTCCGGCATCCCTCGGGACATTCCATGGTTGGGGGTATAGGTCACCACTCTCTCACATCACCATTGGTCTAAGTACCGGCGCATGTCAGGGTCAAAACCTAGCCAAATGCAAGTCTCCTACTCAGTTTCATCAAGTCAGATCCAGATACGTCCATTCCTCGCCCCTGGCGATCCTTTCCGGTATCCTTCACACTAGAGTCCTCATAGTCCCTGACTACGGACTCATCAACCCTATAGGTCATCCACATATAGTAAACAGGAAGCTCTCACGTCCTCTCACGGGTTGGTTACCGGTCTTAAGCGCCCGTGAGCCCAAGTCTAACCATATGCAACCCTACCAATAAATGGTCCCCACAATGTGATTCTTGTCCTCTCACTGTTTGGTTACCGGTCTTGAGCGCCCACGAATCCCCATTGCTACCACGGGTCGTTCGGTCTCAATACCCCTCCGATTAGGGTCTGACACAACGGGACATCCTAGCCAAACACTACTAGACATCCCTAAATATGTCATCCAACAGTTTAGGAAGGTGTCCAAGGACATCTCCGGAAACATCCCATAATATTCCCGTAGTAGTCCAAGGACAGAAGTGTCAAAAGGACACCTCCCCTTTCCAAACCATACTTAAGCATACACAAGCATCAATCCATAACATCACATATATGGTAACTTCATATATGGAAAGAAATCAATAATAACATTCAACTTGTATAAAACTGGTAAGTAAATCATACATGAGTCAATTTAATATAAACAAGTAATGCTACTGATATCAAGACAGTACAATAGTTGTATAACATTGTAAGAATCTAATTAAAGAAATAAACTAACAAGATTCAAATATAGAAACTAAGATATACAATTTATGTTGTTAAGGAAGTAACCATCCTTACCTTATATAACTCGCAAAGAAATCTTAAGAATTCAAGTAAGATCTTGACAAACTTGAGAAGAAGGTCCTAAACAAGTGTATACAACATATTAGGAAAGATCCCTAAAAGAAAAGATATCAAAACATCCAAAACAGGCCAAATCTGGAGTTGCTGTACTCATTGGTCGATTGGATTGGTCTACTGTCCCAGTCGACCAACAGAGACAGTGGCCTTCAAAATCAGAGTTTTGAGAATAAAGAACCGAATTTGGTGGCTGAAAAGGGTACCAAACAAAGGGTAAACTACTATGATAGCATCCTAGTATATAGAGGACTTCAAAACACTAATCGAATCAAGTCTTCAAGTTACAAATTAGGAAACAAAAGTTACCATAATTAGATCAAATCATAGTTCTTGAAGAATTCAAAGTATAAATCATAGACAAGAACAATAGGATGATGGATCATTGATTTTGATAAAGAAATCATGAAAGGCATGCATAGATCTTCAAGAAAATAGTTCTAAGACTGAAGAACATGGATCTAAATAAGGAAACAAAACTTACCATAGATGTATCAGTCATGATTCTTGAAGAAAGCATGGTATGATAAAGGAGAGACAACTAGAGATTGATAGATCATGGATCATGTAAAGAAAACACAACGATTGACTACTAATATGATCAATAAAATAGATCTGAGAATATCAGAATTTAAATCAAAGATGAACGAAGACAAGATTATGATTTAGATCATGATTCCTTCAAAAGCTTGCAATGATCATGATTAAGAACATTGCATTAGCCATTAATCCTTAGGAAGATCATGAGGGATGAGTAGAGAGATGTTTGCAACAGAGAATGCAACATCTTCTCTACTGTCTCAGCCCAAAAAGGAAAGAAAACAAAGATGAAGAAGCAGAAGAGAGTGTAGACATACCTTTTTGTGTAAGAACACGAGTTTTGACGAAGATCCGTCAAGATAAACACCAAGAACGCAAGGGAGATGACTTGCAGAGGTCTTTGGTTCGTTCCAAAGAGTTTGGAGGAAGAAAATACGAAGTAGACTCGAGATTGGACTTAAATAAAACAAGCAAGACCTAATTAGCCGGTACCCTATCTGGCATACCCGAGAGTGTGATCCACAGCCCGAAGATCAGGTATCGAGAAATCAACCTCCCACATAAACAATAACATAATCGTGAACAATAATAATCGAAGTGCGAAAGATAAACCATAGATCCAAATAAGGAAAGAATGAATCATATATAAATCAGAGTACTAAATATAATCAGAGTGGCTAAATCAGATAAGTAAAGTGAGGCGAAATCCCACTCTACAACCAGCAGAAAAGTAGTTCTAAAAGAGAATAAATAGGATAGAATCTAATCCCAATAGCAGGTACAAAAGGTAACTAAATTGTTCTCAATCTTATAGACAATATCCCTATAAGTATAGATCTCATAAACGGCACAAGGGCACTTCCACTCTATGGTCAGACTAAGCATCGTACGGAGCATAACCACTCGCGGGATCTTCAGTGTAATTGTAGTAACCGCAATCACCTTCCTGGAGATATGCCTCTTCTCCTTGCACTTCTTCATACGAGCCGTCATGATATTCAGAACCTGTAGAATAGTCTAACAAACATTGTACAATAAAGGAATGAGTTTCAAAGAAACTCAGTAAGGCAGTTAAATCCATAATAAGATAAATGGCCGGATTACAAAACAAACATGGATGCAATATGGTATGAGACAAACAATGAATGTATGAATCAAACTCTATATATGCTGGTCTCTATTGGCAGACATGCTTTAAGTCATAGCACCGTACTTCTTTAGGAAAGTCTCAATCACTCATCATCAGTTGGTAATGGGTCCGGCATCCCTCGGGACATTCCATGGCTGGGGGTATAGGTCACCACTCTCTCACATCACCATTGGTCTAAGTACCGGCGGATGTCAGGGTTAAGCCTAGCCAAATGCAAGTCTTCTACTTCGTTACATCAAGTCAGATCCAGATATGTCCATTCCTCGCCCCTGGCGATCGTTTCCGGTATCCTTCACACTAGAGTCCTCATAGTCCCTGACTACGGACTCATCAACCCTACTGGTTATCCACATATGGTAAACGGGAAGCTCTCATGTCCCCTCACGGGTTGGTTACCGGTCTTGAGCGCCTGTGAGCCCAAGTCTAACCATATGCAACCCTACCAATAAATGGCCCCCACAATGTGATTCCTGTCCTCTCACTGGTTGGTTATTGGTCTTGAGCGCCCATTAATCCCCATTGCTACCACGGGTCGTTCGGTCTCAATACCCCTTCGATTAGGGTCTGACATAACGGGACATCCTAGCCAAACACTACTAGACAGTCCTAAATATGTCATCCAACAGTTTAGGAAGGTGTCCAGAGGGCATCTCTGGAAACATCCCATAATATTCCCGTAGTTGTCCAAGGACAGAAGTGTTAAAAGGACACCTCTCCTTTCCAAACCATACTTAAGCACACACAAGCATCAATTCATAACATCACATATATGGTAACTTCATATATGAAAAGAAATCAATAATTACAATCAACTTGTACATAACTGGTAAGTAAATCATACATGAGTCAATTTAATATAAACAAGTAATGCTACTGATATCAAGACAGTACCACAGTAGTATAACATTATAAGAATCTAATTAAAGAAATAAATTAACAAGATTCAAATATAGAAACTAAGATATGCAATTTATGTTGTTAAAGAAGTAACCATCCTTACCTTTTATAACTTGCAAAGGAATCCTAAGAAATCAAGTAAGATCTTGACAAACTTGAGAAGAAGGTCCTAAACAAGTGTATACAACATATTAGGAAAGATCCCTAAAAGAAAAGATATCAAAACATCCAAAACAGACCAAATCTGGAGTTGCTGTACTCATTGGTCGATTGGATTGGTCTACTGTCTTAGTCGACCAATGAGTCGACCAATAGAGACAGTGGCCTTCAAAATCAGAGTTTTTAGAATATAGAACCAAATTTGGTGGTTCAAAAGGGTACCAAACAAGGGGGAAACTACTATGAAAGTATCCTAGTATATAGAGGACTTCAAAACACTAATCAAATCAAGTCTTCAAGATACAAATTAGGTAACAAAAAGTTACCATAATTAGATCAATCATGGTTCTTGAAGAATTCAAGATAGAAATCATAGACAAGAACAATAGGAGAATGAATCATTGATTCAAATAAAGATATCATGGAAGGCATACTTAGATTTTCGAGAAAATAGACCTAAGAGCATAAATCTAAATAAGGAAACAAAACCTACCATATATGTAACTATCATGATTCATGAAGAAAGCATGGTATGGTAGAAGAGAAACAACTAGAGATTGATAGATCATGGATCATGAAAAGAAAACACAGCAATTGACTACTATCATGATCACTATAGTAGATCTAAGAAGATCTGAATTCAAATCAAAAGATAAACAAAGACAAGATCATGATTTGATCATGATTCCTTCAAAAGGTTGCAATGATCATGGTTAAGATCATTGCATTAGCCATTAATCCTTAGGAAGAACATGAGAGACAAGTCCAGAGATGTTTGCAACAGAGAATGCAGCATCTCCTCTACTGTCTCAACTCAAAAAGGAAAGAAAAACAGAGATGGAGGAGAAGAATAGAGTGTAGACATACCTTTGATGCAAAAGGAAGAGTTTTGACGAAGATCCGTCAAGAAAAACACCAAGGATGCAAGGGAGATGACTTGCAGAGGTCTTTGGTTCGTTCCAAAGAGTTTGGAGGCAGAAAATACGAAGTAGACTCGAGATTGGACTTAAATAGAGCAAGCAAGACCTAATTGCCAAAGACAGAACCCATTGGTCGAGTGGATTGGTCGACTGGTTCAGTCGACCAATGCTGACAGCAAATCCAAAACAGGGAATTGAAGACCCGGATCAAATCCAATCCTAAAGGGGTTTTGCACCCATATCAAGTGACTTACCTAATAGGTAGAAATGCCTTCAAACCATGATAGAGAGCACTCCAAGTCCATCAACTAATCCAATCTTCATCAAGATTCAGTTTCCATAAATAGAACCTCATCATCAACTCTCATGGATTCAAAGCCAGACACCAAGTCCTCCACTGGGATGGCCCAAAGCTGACTTCTTACTTTACTTCGGGTCACTGGACCTACAAATAACAAGGTTTCCGGGTCAAGGTTAGGGCTGGGTTTTACACCTACCCAAGAAGTATGGTGTTACGACTTAAAGCATGTCTACCAATAGAGACCAGCATACATAGAGTTTAGATGCATACATTCATTTTTGTTTCATACTGCGTTGCATCTTGTTATGTTCTGATATATGTTATCTATGCTGTTATGAATTAACTTGCCTTATTGAGTTTCTTTCGAAACTCATTCATTTTTGTACAATCTTTTGTTAGACTATTCTACAGGTATTGATTACTATGACGGACTGTACGATGAAGCGCAAGCCGATGAAGCGTACTACATGCAAGGTGTTGGCGACAATCAAAATTACTCTGATGATCCCTCAAGTGATCAAGTTGCGTACTACAATTAGACGTAACGTGGAGTTGGAGCATCTTTGTTGGATTGATGAAGTCCACTATTTTGAAGATGTTATCTATAGGATAGAAGACTCTTAGTTTAGTTGTCTTTTTTATTTTCTTTTGTTTCAGTTGTGATTTCTTTTAGACTTACATACTACGTTCCGCTGTATCTGTGGAGTTAGTATCTGCCTCACTCTACTTCTTTTGATATCTTCGGATATCTGGTATCATTTTCCGCACTCTGATTTTATTGATTATTCATTTCTTGACTTTAATCTTTTGTTTATAATATTTAAACCATGATTTTTTCTTGTTTATGATTATGTTATTGTATATGTGGGAGGATGATTTCCTCGATACTTGATCTTCGAGGCTGTGGATCACACTCCCGGGTATGCCAGTTAGGGTACCGGCAGGGGGGATGTGACATTTTATCCAGCTTGACCGGGAGAAGTCTAATCTTTGATCAAACCTGCGTTCAAGGCAAGCTCTTCATAGCTGTATCCTTTCAGAGGAGAATAGGGAGGAGAATCGTCGAGATGATGCATTATGTCTGGATCTGGAGGTGGAAGGTCTGTCGCATCCTTGGACCAGGGAGGAAGAGCAAGTCCCAGCTTTGCAAACACTTCAGGATGACAGTTGGCATGGTGGGGAGTCGTGTTGAAATAAGGATTTCTCCTTAATGTCGATTCCCATACTTCGTTTTCGCCATCCCAGTATGCCTGCAAGTTATAAGCGTTCAGCATATCAACAAAAGGCTTACTGTGCAAATACTTGAAGATGCAAGCCCTGCGAACATCAGTTGGGAGGGACTCGGGCAAAGGGATAACAGCTTGCCTTTGGGGTAATGCTTCAAACCCTTTCACCCTTGACTTCTCTGCTTCCCGTTCCAGCCGACGGATACTCTCCCTAGCATCATCCAAATCCAAACGAAGACCTTCGATCTCAGAATTCTTCTCTTGTGCAATCTCCCAAGCTCGGTTTCCAAGACAAGCAATCTCAGCGTCTTTGGCTTTGGAGTCTTCCCGAAGCCTGGAAACTTCATCACTCAGTCTACTGAGTCTAGAGGCTACTTCCACTTGGTTGTGGAAGTTACCAGTGAGACTCCTACAATAACTTCAGAGTTAGTCAAGAGCAAAAGAAAAATCTTCGGAACAAAATGTAATGAAGAAAAACTTACATCACCAGAGATTTCATGAAATCTCTGTCTGGCATCGTGGAAAGGGCTTTGTTCTTGGCAGGCATCTGAACAGCAGTGCACCATTCCAATGCCTTGTCAAAATCGCCTGTCACCAAGTCAGACCTCTTCAACGATCAAGAAGGATGATATACATCATTAGCCAACCTAGGGCACTTCCTAGTGGCAAAATCCTCCGGCTCCAAGGAAGGAGAGAAGGAGGATGCCAAACAAGCACTAGAGTTGGAAATAGAAGAGGAACCAGCAGGGACCGCCTCTTCCTCAGATGCCCAAAGGGTCTTCATCATGGAAGACCGAACGATATCTTCGGCAGGGGCATCATCAGTACAAGCAACGATGGAGGGAGCCACGTCCTCCTTTGAAGACCGAACGGTTTCTTCAAGCAGAGGGAGCGTAGCAGAAACATCGGCAGAAACTGTGGGAATCTGATCGGAAGATTCACCAACAGAAGTCTCCTCATGTTTAGAAGATTCACCAGTGGCAATCACCTCAGAGAGAGCAAACTTCTTCGGTACTGGGGCAGTTTTCTTACAGGAATTTGCCCTAATAAAGTCCAAATCAATTCTAGGAGGCATTGCAAATCTATCAGACAGAAATAACTTGCAGATAGCAAGAGATATCCTTAAAGGAGTTTAAATAGCCTCAAGGAGAGATGTGATGGTTGAAAGCCCAAGATAATCAAGGGACAGGATGGAAGGAACACTTCGAATTCCTGAATGTGCAGGATCAACGGTCAGGGGATAACGGCACTTCAAATTCGACACTTGAACGCTGAACTAGGTTTCCACGTGGAACGGTATGCACCTAATACAAGGATACAGCCAAATACTAACCATCACACCAGTATTAAATAATAGGGTATTTCCAATTCCTTGGGAAAGGCAATTGGTATACAAATACGAAGGAGACGTTTGGACTTCGTCATAAATAAAGGAGCCGTTGGGAGATAAAGGTTTAGATGGCACAACAAGCTCAGAGGCCGAACATGCCTCTCCCGAACACATCTTCATAATATCCCGAACGTTATCTCCCGTTAAGGTACAAGTTAATCTATGTGATAACTTATATCATTCATAAATTGTTCTTAAGACAATTTTTTTGGATATGAGATGAGGAAGTAATAAGGCAATCATTGGAAGAGTTTGAGAAAACAAAGACTGATTCCAGTTCTATTAAAATTGTGGAGGGCCAACCCTTACAAAAGAAAAAAAAAAGTAAAGAAATGGTTTCCTATGATTCTTCCTCATTGTCAACCGAAGGATCTTAATCGAGATCTTACTCCGAGGCATGATATTGAGGTTCTTCGGGAAAAGGCGGCGAGTCAGCAAGATACTCCTCGATATTCAGGTTCGCTGGAATAGGATCCTCCTCTTCCAAAACCTAGTCAGGGAAAGACAACTTGAGCTTCCCGAAGATTTCCTTGTGACACAACTCTCAAAAGGGAGTCATGTCAAAGGAAGGATTAGATTCAAGGATCTTTTCCCAGACATCATTTTGCCCTGCTCGGTAAGATTGAAGGTTGAAGAAGCCCAGCAATTTAGTGAAGGGGACACTGTTCAAATACTTCCGAATGTAGTCCCTCCGATGATCTGGTCTAATATGTTCGGGCTTGCTAGGAACTGCCATTTTCAACAAGTGCTCATTATCCAAGGACTTAAACTCGAGGCTCTCGCCAAAAGCACTAGCCTCATTTTTATGCTTCTTGGCGTCACATTCGGTAGCATTAGCACGAGCAATTGACGAGTCAAGTTCCTTCTTCAAGGAATTCATCTCCTCATCATGCTTCTCCTTCAACTCTTCGGCTGCTTTCTTCAGCCGGTCCACCTCAGAATTGGCCTTCGCCAAATTCTCTTCACAGGCCTGCAGCAAGAAGCCATTGTGACCAACTCGGTTCAATGCCTCCATGTGTTGTTAAAAGCTCAACACAACATCCTTGGAAGGACGGGAAGATTATCAGAGATCTCATGAGAGATTACAAAACAATTAGCAAAAGATCAAGAAAAATAATACCTTATGGAATGATGAACGAGAACGTCATCCTCCAGGGCTTCAAAGGCTTGACGATCGGAAGGTAAAAGACCGAGAGAGCTCCATTCAGCAGGCTTCTCGGGATCCTGTGTTGCCCTATCTGTCTACGTCAGCATCCATTAAGGCATGAAGATCTCCTCAGAAGCTTTATTCTTCTTGAATTTCTTCGGGGCAGAAGCATCAACGGAGTTGTGCTTCCTTTTAGTTCGAGCGGGAGAGGGGATATCTACCTCTTCCACCATTGGTTTTTTCCCTCTCCCAAAAGCCTCAACCACTGGCCTTAGGTTCCTGATACCCTTGTAGGAAGGGTCTGGAGGTGGTGCAGAAGCTACCTATTCTGCAGTCAAGGCTCGAGGGGACCATTGTTCAGCAGTCACAACAGCCCTGGCAGCCTTTACCCGAAGACTTTCTGGATTCATCTTGGAGGCACTGCAAAGAAAGACAAAAGTTAGAGTTGAAAGAATTCACAGTATTTTCAGGAAAGTGATACGTGGCAGTTAGAAAGCTCATGTTGAGCCAACCCCGAGTATTGAAGGATGGAGTTGTATTCCATCTCATATCCATGTATCTCTTGATACCATGGAATTGACTTGATCTTCCCGACGGCCGTTTTGTCTTCTTTGGATAATGGAAGGACCCGGTTACCCTCAGAGTATGAAGTGTACTGCTTCCAGACGGTCAGGAAGTTAAGATCTAATTGAGGCGCTCGGCAGAAAAAATACCGCTTGCGCCATCCTTTATGATTGGAAGGGCAAATTCCTTTGGCAAGAATGCTACCCGTCCAATCAAGCTCCACTTTATTGCGCTTAGAAAGCACAATCCAACCGGGAGGATGGGAAATAGAAAGAACATGAAAATGTACAAAAAGAAGAAAAGAAGGCGTGATGCCAAGTTCAAAACATAAACCCAAGAAGTCGACGATAAGATGCCAGCTATTGGGAAGAAATATTCCAGAACAAATGTCCCAATGATTCAGAATGGCTGCAAACAAAGGATTGAAGAAGGGAAAGCGAACCCTGCTTTCTAGTGTATCAATATACAGGAAAAATTCGCCCGGAATGGTCGAATTGACTCTCTCATCTGAATTGGGAGCCCTAAGATGGTACGAAGAAGGAAAGTCAAAACCCTGGACGGCTTAAGGAAGGTTTTCCTCATTATAGGAGGAAGCAACAGAATCAGGTCCACCGGCGGATTTGGTAGGTTGTCTTGACTGCCCAGAAGATTCAGCAGTCACCTTAGGAGTCACAGATGGTCCAGACTCAAGAAGGGCAGAAGAAGTCTCAGCCTTTTCTTCTACTCTTCTGTGTTGGCTGACTTCTGCGAAGTCACGCCAAAGGGCAGTTAAGGTTTTCTTATCACTATTTGACTGCTCAGAGTAGACAGAAACAAAGACCTCATCACCACTATCACCTTTACCGGCGCTAGGCACAGGGGAAGTCTCAAAAGAAACCCTATTATCTTCCATTACTGAAAGGTCTGATTATGGTTTCTAGAGAAAAAGAAACCTGGAGACGAAAGTAAACTTTGCAAGGGAGTCAGTAAACCTACTGAATCACTGAGGTAGAAAGGTCGAGAGCGGGAGGATTGTGAAGGCGCGAAGAAGACGACGAGGTTTCAAAAACCTAGACAAGGAGAATGAAACCTACAAAGACAATGAACCGCTTTCAAGCACCTGCACGAGTGTTCGAGGACATGTACGATCGAGATGATATCGGCATCAACGATCGAGATTTGAAGACGGTTTGAAAGTCTAAACTCACGAATCCAAACAGGCATTCAGAAACCGTCGTTTTGGATTGTGTGAGCAACTATAGTTTCGGCTGCCAAAGGACGCGTGGCGTCACCCTCACAATGATCGAGGAAAAAGTGACACAACCACTTTAAATGTTAAATGACATTTAAATGGGTTGAGAATTACGCAAGGCTATTGTTCGACGAAGAACCCAGTTAAAAACCAAGCCCTCGGGATCGACCGAATGCTTGGTCTGGGGGGCTCGTGATATGGATAAAATATGATCGAACTTGGTTCATTCTTGGTTCGACCCTCGACTCCGGTTGGGACGAAGGGAATCAACTCGCTTCCGACCGAGCCGGGTCCATGAGACAGCTTGAGGAAGAAAACTTACCTCGAGCTCACACTAATCATCGCTATCGAATTCGGTGGCTGCCAGTCATCGCTATCATATGGATAACCATCAGATAACAGTCGGGTTATCCTAAGAGTCATCTACTAGTCCAAACTAGTAGAAGTCTATCACTCAACGGATCTATCAGTTAAGATCCAACGACTATCCGAAGAAGGCTCAAATACATCCAACGAAGAAGATTCGAAGGTACACTATATATAAGACATCACCTACCCACAAGGTAGAGGACGGAAAAAACACTCAAATGCTTAATATCTGAATCGTATTCTTGTTATTCCTTAGCTCTGTGCTCAAGCAAAGCCGTTTGTGATTAAGTTCATCAACTGACTTAGCCTTCGGAGGTGGACTCCCGATCCCAACGGTCGGGCCACATCTGACACTTTATTTTGCAGGTCATCCAAAGGAGATCTAAGGGTTGAGCAGATGTTGGACGCATCAGCACCTAAATAGACAATAAATGTCGTTTGGAAAATGAATTTGACTGGATAACAAATAAGCTTGAAGGGAAAAGACATGGTTAGCTAAGCCATATTCTTTGGAGATAACCCTTAGTAGGTGTCTCTTCTTCTTCTATATAAACAGAAGACTTGATCCTTAATTCCTCTAGAAACAATCTTATACCAATCTTAGTGTTTTGATTTTCGATCAAAAAATTATGTTTATTAAAAATAAAAAATTGAAAAACTTATGTTAAAGAACTACCTAATATTCGGCATCAAAGTTGAGTACCTTTTCACACATTGACCTCATTTAACATTAACATATTCCTCGGCCTTAAGTTCTATGGTGTTTATGTTGTCCATCATTGGGTGTTAGCTAGATTGAATGTATAGAACAGTGTATTTAGGCATATCCTTTGTAGAATTATTTATGTTAGCATCGGCCGTGTCGTTCTAACATTACACATATGCTCTCACATCTGACTAGGGAGTCTGCTAATCTGGCGACGACCCTAAAAATATTAAGAAATTCCACTCCTTGCTTAAATTGTTATCCAAATATTAATGGAAAGAACTGTAAAGCCCCATAATCGATCAAATTACAAGGGAGAAAAGGATGTTAAAGGCTTCAATACAAGGAGAATTTGGGAGGCGCTTATAGTCTTAACTCAATGATTTTTGCTCAAAAGTTCTTTCGATACTTTGATCTCAAGTTACAATTTATACTCATAACCGGCCCATGAATTCAAGCCGTACAACTACGATTACCTTTTTAACACTCTTCTTGTAATTATATAGTTTCTCATCATGAAAAGTATGATTTTGAGGTCTACTTACCAGAGTAGTACTCCAAATTCAGGATTTATAATTAGATCAATAACATAGGTTGACATGTAAATAGATGCCTTCATGACACTGATATTTTTTTGGTCTAGAGGAAAATTATATTAGGTTCTTTAAAGTAATTCTAGAGGAGTTAAAAAGAGTCATGTAAAATAAAGTGGGGGTAGAGACTACCACCAAGACTGAGATAAAGAGAATTACTTTGAACCTTTTGCAAGTTAACTAAGAAAACACTAGATGCAATTAGTTTCATTAGTCATGACCAAAAATTAGAACGTATGAGCCGAGTTACTGATTTATTTAAATCTAAATTCGATCACGATTTGATTTTTAGACTCATTCCAACTTGCAATCCTTCAAGGTATATATATAAACCTTCTTCACATCTCGATACCAATGCACAACGTGGGTCCACAAATCATAGTCATCTTACCGAAAGCACTTTAGTTAGATATGTGAGATCCCACCTATTCCTAACCTTGTTGTTGTACTAAATACATATATACCATATGCATTGTTCGATTTATTCTCTACTGTACGAATTGCCTAGTTTCGTTTGGTAGAAGTTTACCCCAAAGTTGATCTATTCTCTCCATGATTTCTTCGTGTGCCTTACATTCCCTTTGATAGGAGGATGATCTTAAATCATTCCCATGACTGATCCTTCTATCCCTGCTGTTCTAGAGTGGACCTCCATACACTCTATAACCTTGTGAATTCTCCACATGATGATTTTGAAAAGAAATCAAGTGTGATCTTCATGATTTGTTATTCCTTCTAATTGTTTCAAGACTTCAAGCTTTTCATCTCCTATTCTTCAATCAAAGAATTTTAACCTCTCTTGTGTTGTATTGATCTACTCTTGCTATGATTTATTCTTTGAGATTGAGATTATGAAGTAGATGTTGCATCCTTGTAACATACTGATCCTTGCAACCATCTCTTCTACAATCTCCTTTCATTCTTAAAGTTTTATGATCTTCATATTAATCTTCGCCATGATCATACTTTCGATTTGATTTCAAAGCATGTCAAATATATTCCTTGTTTACTTACATAAGACTTATTGTTATTTGTTTTCCGTGGACTTTGGGAAAAGGAAGCCAATATAATAGGAAAGTACCTCTGCCTTTTTAAAACCAAGCACTCTCCCAATTTCGAGGACGAAATTATTTTAAGGGGGGGAGAATGTGAAATCCAGCCCAAACCTAGCCAGGGCACCCTATCTGTTTTGGGTAAAGAAGGGTTTGTTTAAAAGTTGACTTTGAAGTTTGACCGTGATTTTAATTTTGTTTAATGTTGACTTTGAAGTTTGACCGTGATTTCAGTTTTACCATCTTTGAAAATCTTAGGAAGCCATATCAGACCTTTCTCTTAGGGTTGATCCAATGTCCCAAAATGAGGGATGATGTCTTTGTGGGCCATCTCAGTAGAAGATATGGTGTTTGACCCAAAACCCATAGATATTGATGATGGTGTTTCCTTATGGAAACTTGAATTGATTTGGTGTTGAACTACTCACTAGTAAAGAAGAACTTGGTTGATGGACCTAAAGCTTAGTTGGACCTGGTTTGAAGACAATCCTCCATACTAGGTAAGTAGTTTGATGTGTTGAAAGAAGCCCATCCAAAAATATTGAAGTTAGGCCCATTAAATCCCTATTTTTGAACAAGCTTGTCGGGCAGTGGCATTTTGGTAATTTTCTGTTTTTAAGTTTTTTAAAAGCTTTATTTCTTTTAATTTCGTGGTAAACATTCCCACTAGGTTTCTAACTCTCTATGGAACGTGGAAAGGACCTTAGATCTTCCTCTTTGGCAACCAATCAATCAGCAGGGTCAATTTGGTCAGTTTGGTGAAATCCTAGTAATTCTTGGACTCTGTGTGCTATTTAAAGAGGGGGAACTCCATGTTTTTCAATCCCAATCTGTCCTAAACCTTTGGAGAACGTGGGAAGAGCCCTAGATCCTCTCCTTCGAAGCCAAGGAAGACCCTCAAGCATCTGTTCAGATTTCTTCATCGGTTTCTCTTATAAAAGGTTAATATTCAATTCGCTTCTTCTTTAATTCATTCTTTCTTCTCTACTTCTGATATTCTGATTATGAGAAGCGTATTACACTGCTGTAATGACCTCTTCTCTAATTCTTTTAGCCCTAGAGTGAATCCCCCAATTCACTCTATGTTCTTGAAGCCATATGGCGATGATTCTTGAATTTGACTCCACCAAAATCTTGATGATACTTTCCCTGAATCTTCTACCTATCTTTATGATTGTGGGGAAGGTCTCATACAATTACCATGACCTTCCCTTGTGTCCTCATGATTGAGAGTTGATCCTTGTTTTCCCTTGGACCAATTGGCAACCCTTTTATTTTCTGTTAATTCATTGGACCCTCCCCAAAACCTTTCTTGATTGTAAATTCTTTCCCTAGGGTGAATCTTTATTCTCCCTAGTCTTCCCATGGGATATTAGGATTTCTTTCCTTTGAATTTATTTACATTCTTTTCTCTCATTGGTAGACCCTTCCTAATTCCATTCTTGATTTTGAAATATTAATGAGATGTTCCTTTATCTATCTTGGGTTGTTTTTGTAAGAGTTAATTATGGGTAACTCTCATTGGAGGTAACCAACTCTTATGAGAGGTAACCATATCTGAGACCCTAATGTTCTTTTATCTCTTGGAAACTTCCAACACCTTTTAAGATTGTGGATTCTTTGTTTCTCTTTCCCTAGGGTGAATCTTGATTACCCCTAGCCTTTCCATGAGAGCCATCAATTTTGTTCTGAATCTGCGCACCGAAGAGGGGTGAATTAGTTGAAATACCTACTGAACTTCTGTGCTCAATCCGATTATATTTTCCGAAACTATATTTCTTAATGGACTTCCAGGAGAAAACCCCACTCAATTTGACCCCATATAACCTTCCAAATCCCTGTCCGAAGTTGCTGAACTATGTCTGTCAAATCCTGCTTGCGCATCAATGAAGATGAGCTTAGTTTGTGGACCTAATTAACTACAATTCTTGATCTGAAATTATTTCTAGAAACTAGACTTCTTGATTGACTCGTAGAAGAAAACCCCACTCAATTTGACCCTGTATAGCCCTCCGAATCCCTGTTTGAACCTTGCTGTTCTGATTGGTCGATTGGACCAACAGACCAATCAATCGACCAATGGTGCCTGAATTTACCAATTTGGTCCTGTCTCTTCTATTTAAGTCTAATCTCGGGAATACTCCGCCTCCTATGCCTCCTAAGCCTCTGGAACGAGTTAGAACCCTAATCTAATCAATTTCCTTGCATTCCTTGGTGATCTCTCTCAAGACTTGAAGAAATCTTCATCCTCCTGCAGCAAAGGTATGTCTACTCTCTTTTCTTTCTTCTCCATCTCTGATTTTCTTTCTTTAATCTGTTCTTGGCTGAGATCAGGAAGAAGATGATGCACTCTTGCAACCATCCACTCCATGATCTCATCTTGTTCCTTGAGATCTATGATCATCATCAAGATCTCAACTCCAGCCAGTTGAATTCTTGAAACCCTAATCTTGAAACCCTAACCTTGTGTGGTCATCCAGAGAACCTTTGGTAACCTCCCATGTGAGGGTAACCTCTAGGGTAAAAGTTATGTGAACCTAAACTTTATCATTGAATGATTCTTCTTGTTATTTTTGACTAACAATTTACTTCCCTTCATCCGGTGCTCTCAACCTTTTCATGGGAGCAAAAAAAGGGTGAAACCCTAACCTCTTGGATCAAACCAAGAACCCTTTGTTTGATCTTGTTAACCTCCAATCAATGTGTTTTCTTTACTAGAATCATAACCTATCATCCTCTAGTTCATTATCCCTGATCCATACTTTATTCCCTTCATGATCTATGTTAACCCTAGTTTCTTGGGTCAAATCAAGAACCCATATTTTTACCATGACTTGATGATTTTATCTTCCCATATGATTCTAATACATCCTAGGAAGTTCCCCTTCGAATTTCGGATCAATCCGACTTCAAACGAAGAAGTTATGGCCAAAACAATTTTCACTATCCCGTACTGACTCGATTGGTCGACTGGGTCAGTAGACCAATCAATCGACCAATGAAGACAGTAGCTTCAATTTTCGCTCAGTTTGATTCATTTTCTCTATGATCTTTTAGTTATCTTTCCTAATGTTGTTGTCACATCCTCCCAGCCGGTACCCTATCTGGCATACCCGAGAGTGTGATCCACAGCCCGAAGATCAGGTATCGAGCAATCAACCTCCCACATAAACAATAACATAATCATGAACAATAACAATAAAAGTGCGGAAGATAAACCATAGATCCAAATAAGGAAAGAATGAATCATATATAAATCAGAGTACTAGATATAATCAGAGTGTCAAAACAGATAAGTAAAGTGAGGCAAAATCCCACTCTACAACCAGCGGAAAAGTAGCTCTAAAAGAGAATATACTAGACAAAATCTAATCCCAGTAGCAAGTACAATGGGTAACTAAATTGTTCTCCACTTTATAGACAACATCCCTATAAGTGTAAATCTCATAAACAGCACAAGGGTGCTTCCACTCAATGTTCGGACTAAGCATCGTACGGAGCATAACCACTCGCGGGATCTTCAATGTAATTGTTGTAACCGCAATCACCTTCCTGGAGATATGCCTCTTCGCCTTGCGCTTCTTCATAGGGACCGTCATAATATTCAGTACACTGCAGAATAGTCTAACAAACATTGTACAATAAAGGAATGAGTTTCAAAGAAACTCGGAGAGGGCGATTAAATCCATAATAACATAAATGGCAGGATTTCAGAACAAACATAAATGCAATATGGTATGAGACAAGCAATGAATGAATGATTCTAACTCTATGTATGCTGGTCTCTATTGGCAGACATGCTTTAAGTCATAGCACCGTACTTCTTTAGGAAGGTCTCAATCACTCATCATCAGTTGGTAATGGGTCCGGCATCCCTCGGGACATTCCATGGCTGGGGGTTAAGTCACCACTCTCTCACATCACCATTGGTCTAAGTACCGGCGCATGTCAGGGTAAAACCTAGCCAAATGCAAGTCTTCTACTTAGTTACATCAAGTCGGATCCAGATACGTCCATTCCTCGTCCCTGACGATCCTTTCCGGTATCCTTCACACTAGAGTCCTCATAGTCCCTGACTACGGACTCATCAACCCTACTGGTCATCCACATATGGTAAACGGGAAGCTCTCACGTCCTCTCACGGGTTGGTTACCGGTCTTAAGCGCCCGTGAGCCCAAGTCTATCCATATGCAACCCTACCAATAAATGGCCCCCACAATGTGATTCCTGTCCTCTCACGGGTTGGTTACCGGTCTTGAGCGCCCATGAATCTCCATTGCTACCACGGGTCGTTCGGTCTCAATACCCCTCCGATTAGGGTCTGACATAACAGGACATCCTAGCCAAACACTACTAGACAATCCTAGATATGTCATCCAACAGTTTAGGAAGGTGTCCATAGGGCATCTCCGGAAACATCCCATAATATTCCCGTAGTACTCCAAGGACAGAAGTGTCAAAAGGACACCTCTCCTTTCCAAACCATACTTAAGCATACACATGCATCAATTCATATCATCACATATATGGTAACTTCATATATGGAAAGAAATCAATAATTACAATCACTTTGTATATAATTGGTAAGTAGATCATACATGAGTCAATTCAATATGAATAAGTAATGCTACTGTAATCAAAGTTATGCAACAGTAGTATATCATTGTAAGAATCTGATTTAGGAAACAACTCAATGATTTTCAAATATAGAAACTAGATTCATGCTATCTATGTAATTAAGGAAATAACCATCCTTACCTTTTATAACTCGCAAAGGAATCCTAAGAAATCAAGTAAGATCTTGGCAAACTTGAGAAGAAGGTCCTAAACAAGTGTATACAACATATTAGGAAAGATCCCTAACAGAAAAGATACCAAAACATCCAACACAGACCAATTCTGGAGTTGCTGCACTCATTGGTCGAGTGGATTGGTCGACTGGTCCAGTCGACCAATCAGTCGACCAATGCAGACAGTAGCCTAAAAAAAACAGAGTTTTAAGATATAAAATCCGAATTTGGTGGTTCAAAAGGGTACTAATCAAGGGGTAATCTACATCAGTAGTATCCTAACATATAGGGGACCTCAAAACACTAATCCAATCAAGCCATCAAGATCCAAATTAGGAAACAAAAAGTTACCATAATTAAATCAACCATGGATCTTGAAGAATTCAAGATAGAAATCATAGACAAGAACAATAGGAGAATGAATCATTGATTCAGATAAAGATATCATGGAAGGCATACTTAGATTTTCAAGAAAATAGACCTAAGAGCATAAATCTAAATAAGGAAACAAAACCTACCATATATGTAACTATCATGATTCATGAAGAAAGCATGGTATGGTAGAAGAGAAACAACTAGAGATTGATAGATCATGGATCATGAAAAGAAAACACAGCAATTGACTACTATCATGATCACTATAGTAGATCCAAGGAGATCAGAATTCAAATCAGAAGTTAAACAAAGACTAGATCATGGTTTGATCATGATTCCTTCAAAAGCTTGCAATGATCATGGTTAAGATCATTGTTCTAGCCATTAATCCTTAGGATGATCATGAGAGACAAGTCCAGAGATGTTTGCAACAGAGAATGCAGCATCTCCTCTACTGTCTCAACTCAAAAAGGAAAGAAACACAGAGATGGAGGAGAAGAAGAGAGTGTAGACATACCTTTTGATGCAAAAGGAAGAGTTTCGACGAAGATCCGTCAAGAAAATCACCAAGGATGCAAGGGAGATGACTTGTAGAGGTCTTTGGTTCGTTCCAAAGAGTTTGGAGGCAGCAAATACGAAGTAGACTCGAGATTGGACTTAAATAGAGCAAGCAAGACCTAATTGCCAAAGACAGCACTCATTGGTCGAGTGGATTGGTCGACTGGTCCAGTCGACCAATCAGTCGACCAATGCTGACAGCAAATCCAAAACAGGGAATTGAAGACCCAGATCAAATCCAATCCTAAAGGGGTTTTGCACACATAACAAATGACTTACCTAATAGGTAGAAATGCCTTCAAACCATGATAGAGAGCACTCCAAGTCCATCAACTAATCCGATCTTCATCAAGATTCAGTTTCCATAAATAGAACTTCCTCATCAACTCTAATGGATTCAAAGCCAGACACCAAGTCCTCCACTGGGATGGCCCTAAGCTGACTTCTTACTTTACTTCGGGTCACTGGACCTACAAATAATAAGGTTTCCGGGTCAAGGTTAGCGCTGGGTTTTACATTCTCCCCCCCTTAAAGAAATTTCGTCCTCGAAATTGAAAGCGTACCTGTGCTTCCAAAGAGGTAAGGAAACTTCTCCTTCATGTCTTCTTCCTTCTCCCAAGAAGCTTCTTCAGGGGTATGGTTCTTCCACCGAATCTTCACCAAAGGGATGGTGCGATTCCGCAGCTGCTTGTCCTTCCTATCCAAGATTTCGGCAGGTTCTTCATCGTAGGTCAAATCAGCACTAAGTCCTTCAGGTGCTTGCTGCAAAATGTGTTCCGGATTCTCTATGTATTTTCGGAGCATCGAAATATGAAACACATTGTGAACACCAGCAAGAGGCGGAGGTAATGCTAATCGATACGCAACAGGTCCAACCTTTTCCAAAATCTCGAAAGGTCCAATGAAACGAGGGCTAAGCTTTCCCTTAACATTGAATCTCATCACACCCTTCATTGGTGAAACCTTCAGAAAGACTTTCTCTCCAACTTGAAATTCCAAATCGGTCCTTCTTTTATCCGCATAAGATTTCTGTCTTGATCGGCGGACTTAATCATTTCTCTTATCATATCTACCATAGCACTCGTAGCTTCAATCATCTCGGGACCTAAGACTTTTCTTTCAACTGTCTCGGTCCAGTACAAAGGTGTCCTACAAGTACTGCCATACAAAGCCTTGAATGGAGCCATGCCTATTGTTGCTTGATAACCGTTGTTATAGGCAAACTCAACCAAAGCTAGGTGTTCATCCCAATTACCACCCATATCCACCACACAAGATCCGAGCATGTCTTCTAATGTCTGAATTGTCCGCTCGATTGTCCATCGACCGTGGATGATGAGCTGTACTCAAGTTCAATTGGGTTCCCAAGGCCTTCGCAAATTATTCCAAAACCTTGAGGTGAACCTAGGATCACGATCCGAAACAATACTCAATGGCACACCATGCAGACGAACCACATTATCCACGTAAAGCCTTGCTAGCTTATCCGAGTATGAGTGATCTTCATAGGAATGAAGTGGGCTGATTTGGTCAACCTATCAACAATCACCCACACCGTGTCATTGCCTTTACTTGTCCGAGGCAAGCTAGTCACAAAGTCCATAGAGATATCCTCCCACTTCCAATTAGGAATAGGAAGAGGTTGAAGTAACCCAGATGGGGGTTGTCGAACGGCTTTCACACGTTGGCAAGTCTCACACTTGGCAACAAAATCATCAACATCAGCCTTCGGACCAATCCACCAAAAATGTTCCTTCAAGTCCTTGTACATCTTGGTGCTTCCGGGTGTATAGTAAAGACCGACTGGTGTGCTTCCTTCAATATTTCTTTCTTAACTTCTTCATTTGCGTGCAGCACACAGTCTTCCTCTAAACAATAAAGCACCATCCATGGATATACCAAAGTCGGGGTCCCACTCAGGATTCGAAGAAATCTTCCCAACTTTGATCAAAAGCTCTTGATCGGAACTCTGCAGAGCAACAATCTTATCTCTAAGACCATATCTTGCCGTCATGGCAGAAAGAATAAAATCAAAATTCTTAGGGACGATTTCCAAATCAAAACTCTCAATAGAAGACCACAATGGTAAACTCAAAGCATTCAAATCCAAAGTCTTCTTCTGGTTCTTCCTACTAAGAGCATCAGCAACAACGTTTGCTTTCCCGGAGGGTGATCTTGAATATCACAATCATAATCGGAGACCAGTTCCAACCATCTCCTTTGTCTCATGTTCAACTCCTTTTGGGTAAAGAAGTATTTCAAACTCTTATGATCCGTGAAAATGGCAATCTTCTCACCATAGAGGTAATGTCTCCAAATCTTCAAAGCAAAGACAACAGCGGCAAGTTCTAGATCGTGAGTGGGGTAATTCCGCTCGTAATCTTTCAATTGCCGAGAAGCATAGGCTACGACCTTGCCATGTTGCATTAGTACGCAACCCAATCCAATCTTTGACCCATCGGTATAAACTGTCATACCACCGGAACTATCAGGTATAGTCAAAACCGGGGCACTTGTCAATCTATCTTTCAACTCTTGGAAATTCTTCTCACAAAGCGTCAGACCAAACAAACTTTTCTTCTTTCCTGGTCAACTTAGTCATAGGAGCAGCCAACCGAAAAAGTTCTCAATAAACCTTCGTAGTAACCCGCCAATCCAAGAAAACTTCTTATTTCCGTTACCGACTTCGGTCTTTCCCAATCAGCCACAGCTTGAACCTTTTCAGGATCGACATGAATACCTTCGGCTGAAACCACATGACCAAGGAATACTACTCTCTTAAGCCAGAAGTCACACTTGCTAAACTTAGCGAACAACTTCTTCTCTCGCAACCTTTGCAAAGTGAAACTTAGATGACTCGCATGCTCTTCTTCGCTCTTCGAATAGATCAAGATGTCATCAATGAAAACAATCACAAACTTATCAAGCACATCGTGAAATACTCGGTTCATGAGGTCCATGAACACCGCAGGAGCATTGGTCAATCCGAAGGGCATGACTCTAAACTCGTAGTGACCATACCGCGTTCGGAAAGCTGTCTTGAAGATATCACTTACTTCACTTTCAATTGGTGATATCCGGACCTTAAGTCAATCTTTGAGAACACAACTGCACCCTTCAATTGATCGAAGAGATCATCAATTCTGGGCAGCGGGTATCTATTCTTGATAGTCAGCTTATTCAACTCACGGTAGTCGATGCACAAGCGCATACTACCGTCTTTCTTCTTGACAAACAAGACCGGAGCTCCCCAAGGTGACACACTAGGCTGTACGAAACCTCTATCAATGAGCTCATTCAACTGATTTTGCAACTCTTTCAACTCAGTAGGAGCCATCCTATACGGAGCTTTAGATACCGGAGTGGCACCGGGGACGAGATCAATAGAAAACTCGACATCCCCGTCCTGGAGGCACTCTCGATAGATCATCGGGGAAGACATCAACAAAGTCGCGAGACAACCCCCGAGTTCATCGACTCTTTTCTCCACTTTACCCTTGCCTTCGGATGAAGCATCATCCACTAGGGCATAGACTTGCATCAAGTGCGGACAGCACCTTCTTACAAACCCTTCTCTTTTCCCCCTGAAATTCAAAGACCGGACTTCCACAAATATGGAACTGAATCTTCTTTGAGGAACAAAGGAACACAGCTTTGTGGGCTGTTAACCAATCAATTCCCAAAATAACATCGAAGTCCTTCATATCAAGAATTACAAAATTGGCTTCCAAGTTCTTCTCACCAATCAACACGGGACATTTAGATAACCCCTTATCTAGTTTCACAACAGACCAGTAGGTGTACTAATCAATAAACAACTAGACAACTTCTCGGGATTAGGTCAGTCTTCTTGATGAATGCGAGATGACATGAACGAATGAGATGCACCCGTATCAAATAAGACAAATGCAGGAATAGAAGCAACTAACAATGTACCTGTAATCACTTCATGGCCTAGATCTTGCTCAGCACTGGAAATACTGGAAACTCTACCAGAGGGAGGAGCAGGAGCACTCTTCACCACTGGAGCAGGCTGCTGGGCAGGCCGCTTGGGACAGGCACGAGCGAAATGACCAGCTTGCTTGCAGGTAGAAGCAAATAGGATTGCTTTGGGTCCAACAGAGAGGTGGCTGCAACGAGAGGGCTTCCGAACAAAAGGCCTAGCACTTGCACTTGCACTTGCTGGTGGTCGGTTTCCGCCATACTTGTCTAAACCGGCCGGGCTGCTGAAAACCCGAGTTCTGACCTACACTCTTAGGCTGAAAGGTAGGAGTGGGGTAGGGTGTAGGTCTCACAAAACGCCGATCATTACGATCCACCAAACCAGAATTCCTTAACTGCCAGGGCTTTTGCACACGAGCACTTTCCTTCTCTGTTTCTTCCAACTTCTTCGAGTTCTCGCACCACTTGAGCATAGCTCACTATAGGCTGGACTGTGAAGTAAGCTTTAATGGCAGGGCGCGAGTCCTTTGAAGAACTTCTTTGCTTTGGCGAGGTCATCCTTCGGAGAATCGGAGCAAAGAAATGAAGCTCCTCGAACTTCTGTTGGTACTCCAACACAGACAGAGATCCTTGCGTAAGAACCATGAACTCAGCTTCCTTCGCATCTTTCACCACCTCGGGAAAGTAATTCATACAAAAAGCCTCTTTGAACAACTCCCAAGTTACAACTCCTGCATGCAAACCTTCCAAAACAGCCGAGTGGAGATCCACCATGCATCGGCTTCTTGTTGCAACTTCGTCTCAAAGAACAGAATCTTCGAGCTTCCGAGCATTGCGGATGTCGGAAAGCCTTCTCCAACTCACGAAGCCACTTGTTAGGAAACAAGGGGTCCTTGGTAACTCCGGTGAAAGTGGGTACTTGCATCTTCGGAAAACTCTCCATCGAGGCGAGTATGAGGAATTCAGCTAAACCTCCCGCATTCAGGATCGCGGCATGAGGATTCACATTAGCACCAGCTCGGGTCTCATTATGCAGAGTCATGAAACCCACCAACATCTGGTTGAACTGAGCTGCTTGCTGCTGCATCATATTGCCCATAATATTGGCAATATCTCGGAAACTTCCAACATTCGGGGCACCGGGTATCTCATGGGTACCCCCGATCAACATTAGGTATCTCACCACCTCCATGAGGTATTTCACCACCTCCTTGAGGTATTTCACCACCTCCATGACCACTGGATTCACCACGCCCACTTCTCAGAGTAACCATTCTGCAAAACTGAGAACATCAAAATACCGAATTTCGAAGTTTCAACATAAACCACAAGTCCAAATGATTTGAAAATTTAAATCATGCTCAAATATATCCATATAGTCATCAAACAATAATCCATAAGGCAAAAATCACATTTTCCAAAAATTCAACAGCAAAAGAGGTCTCTGTGACCATTGGTCGAGTGATTGGTCGATCGACCCGATCGACCATGCTGCATGCGAGACTGAATGCGAAAATTTGCATTATAAGCCTCATTTCCACATTCCAACTTCATTCTAACTTCTTCCAAAGGTGAGAGAGCTCTAGGGAAAGTCTCCAAAGGTTCTCACAAGTGTTCTTGAGGTGTTTTGGTGCTTCAACAACAACACAACAACACACAATCATCACAAACAAGGTAAATCTCTCATTCTTTCTTCCATTTTCATCTTCTCATGCTTGCATTTCAAACAAAACCATGCTTTGTTTGTATCCAATGCTAGAAATCATGCTCAGGAATGCTTAGAAACATATTCCCTAGGTTTTAAACACAATGCCATGCATAGACAACAAGTTCTAACATATTGGTGTTCATCTCGCAACGTTTTCATACCGAAATCGTTATCTTTAGAAAAATTTTGTTTTCTCTCAAACCGCTTGAAATTTTCGCACGAGATCAAATGCTACATGCTCAAGATGATATTGCAGATAGGTCCATACAATTTGATTAAACCAATTTCAACTTTTCAAAAATCCAATTTTGACCTAAATTGCAAAATCCCCAAATTTCCTTCTTGCTGAATTTTTCGCTTTAATCCAAGTTTTCGATCGATTTTCTTCAAACAAACTTCATAGACATGAAATTCCAAGTACTGCGCACACGCTAGTATGTTCAAATCAAATTTCCCCCAAATTTGAAATTTTCCGAAAAATTACGAAAATACCCTTTTGGCTCAAATCTTAAAGTAGCACTAACTGGAAATGTCTCTTGTCTCATTCACAGGTACACACTATGCAGAGGGGACGGCGAGGACGAGGTAGAGGTCGTGGTCGCATTGTAGGGGCACTTAGGGGCAGAGGTCAGGTTCCTTCAGAGCCTAGACAGGAGGTTAGGAGACGAGAAATGTTCGACACACCTCAGGCCGAGTTCCTGTACGAGGCCTACTTTAGTTACTGCAATATCGAGATGGGACGTCTACTTCACTTACGCCAGCTCAGAGTCTTTAGGATTCGGCAGAGATTCGACACATTGCAGTGGACTCATCTCTTCACCGAGGATCTGCCAGTATACCCGGAGCTAGTGAGGTTGTTCTTCAACAACCTTACCTACACAGAGGAGGCTCGAGGCCAAGGACATCCACTTAGACTTGTCCTAAGGAGCAGGGTCTTCCGGACTCGGATTCGCTTCTCCACCCGAGCACCGGCTGAGATCTTGCGGGTTCCTTACTATCCACAAAGCGTGTGTGTGGATACCTGCAGGAGCAGATCCGGACAGCCATCCGATGCCGTACGAGCTTCGCGAGATATGCTCTACGCTATGGGATAGTCGTCGATGCTTCACTCCGTGGACCAGCGGACGGATGACGGATTCTCGCACGGATTATCGGTTGCATAGTCGGCCAAAACATTATGCCGAAGGCCGGACATCACCATCGGGTCACGGTGATGGAGGCCTTAGTCATCTACCGCATCTACATGGGCTTCGAGATCGATCTCTCCTACATCATTCAGCAGGTCATGCTTGGACTTAGTTCTGCGGCCTAGCATGCGGAACCTTTGCTATGGGAGGCTACCGACCTTGATCTTCGGGCATTTCGGGGTGAGTTTCGAGGATACACCGGTGGACACCGGTTCACGGGGATACTCTATTGGGACTCGGACCATTCGTCGGATGAGACCGCAGCGGTCTCGAGAGATCTCCTGGTCCGGAGGGTGAGGATGATGAGGAGTCGGAGGATGAGGATCGGGGGTCGGAGGATGAAGGAGAGGATATCGGTCCCGATAGTGATGATCAGGCCGGAGATGATGCGGATATGCACGAGGCTGAGCCGGTGCATCACGAGTTTCCTTCATCACACTCCGAGGCGGGTGGCCCTTCACATGCGGTTCCGGAGACTTCAGATCTTGGGGCACGAGATGAGATCGATGACTTCCATGCTAGAGAGCATGGAGGTCGGACAGAGCAGATGTAGGAGAGGATGGAGTCACGACGGGATAGGATAGAGCATCGGGTGACTCGGCTAGCGGAGGAGTTCGGAGCATACAGAGATCGAGAGAAGATCACCTAGATAGGCCATCCTAGGATTTCCATTTAAGCATTTCGGATGTAATCGTTGTAAAAACTTTTGAAATTAATGAAGTTCATTTTGTTTCACTTAATTATTGTATAATATGCACCTTTCTTTTCTTTGCATTAGTGACATTTGTTTAAGTATAATTATGGTATGTTGGATTCGAAATGTTCTCTATGCATCAAAGGTTAATTTCCTAATCCAAGTGTTCTATTATTCACTTCTAAGAGTAGAAGAGTCATTTCGATCAATGACTCGAGAATGTTCAGTTATTGTCTTTTGTGGTTAGGATTTCCTCGAACCTTGGGCTTTGATACCAATTGTTCACATCCTCCCAGCCGGTACCCTATCTCGGCATACCCGAGAGTGTGATCCACAGCCCGAAGATCAGGTATCGAGCAATCAACCTCCCACATAAACAATAACATAATCATGAACAATAACAATAAAAGTGCGAAAGATAAACCATAGATCCAAATAAGGAAAGAATGAATCATATATAAATCAGAGTACTAGATATAATCAGAGTGTCAAAACAGATAAGTAAAGTGAGGCAAAATCCCACTCTACAACCAGCAGAAAAGTAGCTCTAAAAGAGAATATACTAGACAAAATCTAATCCCAGTAGCAAGTACAATGGGTAACTAAATTGTTCTCCACTTTATAGACAACATCCCTATAAGTGTAAATCTCATAAACAGCACAAGGGCGCTTCCACTCAATGGTCGGACTAAGCATCGTACGGAGCATAACCACTCGCGGGATCTTCAGTGTAATTGGTGTAACCGCAATCACCTTCCTAGAGATATGCCTCTTCGCCTTGCGCTTCTCATAGGGACCGTCATAATATTCAGTACTGCAGAATAGTCTAACAAACATTGTACAATAAAGGAATGAGTTTCAAAGAAACTCAGTAAGGCAGTTAAATCCATAATAACATAAATGGCAGGATTTCAGAACAGACATAAGTGCAATATGGTATGAGACAAGCAATGAATGAATGATTCTAACTCTATGCATGCTGGTCTCTATTGGCAGACATGCTTTAAGTCATAGCACCGTACTTCTTTAGGAAGGTCTCAATCACTCATCATCAGTTGGTAATGGGTCCAGCATCCCTCGGGACATTCCATGGCTGGGGGTTAAGTCACCACTCTCTCACATCACCATTGGTCTAAGTACCGGCGCATGTCAGGGTAAAACCTAGCCAAATGCAAGTCTTCTACTTAGTTACATCAAGTCGGATCCAGATACGTCCATTCCTCGTCCCGACGATCCTTTCCGGTATCCTTCACACTAGAGTCCTCATAGTCCCTGACTACGGACTCACCAACCCTACTGGTCATCCACATATGGTAAACGGGAAGCTCTCACGTCCTCTCACGGGTTGGTTACCGGTCTTAAGCGCCCGTGAGCCCAAGTCTATCCATATGCAACCCTACCAATAAATGGCCCCCACAATGTGATTCCTGTCCTCTCACGGGTTGGTTACCGGTCTTGAGCGCCCATGAATCCCCATTGCTACCACGGGTCGTTCGGTCTCAATACCCCTCCGATTAGGGTCTGACATAACAAGACATCCTAGCCAAACACTACTAGACAATCCTAGATATGTCATCCAACAGTTTAGGAAGGTGTCCATAGGGCATCCCATAATATATCCGTAGTAGTCCAAGGACAGAAGTGTCAAAAGGACACCTCTCCTTTCCAAACCATACTTAAGCATACACATGCATCAATTCATATCATCACATATATGGTAACTTCATGTATGGAAAGAAATCAATAATTACAATCACTTTGTATATAATTGGTAAGTAGATCATACATGAGTCAATTCAATATGAATAAGTATTGCTACTGTAATCAAAGTTATGCAACAGTAGTATATCATTGTAAGAATCTGATTTAGGAAACAACTCAATGATATTCAAATATAGAAACTAGATTCTTGCTATCTATGTAATTAAGGAAATAACCATCCTTACCATTTATAACTCGCAAAGGAATCCTAAGAAATCAAGTAAGATCTTGGCAAACTTGAGAAGAAGGTCCTAAACAAGTGTATACAACATATTAGGAAAGATCCCTAACAGAAAAGATACCAAAACGTCCAACACAGACCAATTCAGGAGTTGCTGTACTCATTGGTCGAGTTGATTGGTCGACTGGTCCAGTCAACCAATCAGTCGACCAATGCAGACAGTAGCCTAAAAAAACAGAGTTTTAAGATATAAAATCCGAATTTGGTGGTTCAAAAGGGTACTAATCAAGGGGTAATCTACATCAGTAGTATCCTAACATATAGGGGACCTCAAAACACTAATCCAATCAAGCCATCAAGATCCAAATTAGGAAACAAAAAGGTACCATAATTAAATCAACCATGGATCTTGAAGAATTCAAGATAGAAATCAAAGACAAGAACAATAGAAGAATAGATCCTTGCTTCAGGTAAAGGTATCATGAAAAGCATACTTAGATCTTCAAGGAAATAGGCTTAAAAGCATAAATCTAAATAAGGAAACTAAACCTACCATATATGTAACTATCATGATTCATGAAGAAAACATGGTATGGTAGAAGAGAAACAACTAGAGATTGATAGATCATGGATCATGAAAAGAAAACACAATAATTGGCTACTAACATGATCAATATAGAAGATCCAAGGAGATCAGAATTCAAATCAGAAGTTAAACAAAGACTAGATCATGGTTTGATCATGATTCCTTCAAAAGCTTGCAATGATCATGGTTAAGATCATTGTTCTAGCCATTAATCCTTAGGATTATCATGAGAGACAAGTCCAGAGATGTTTGCAACAGAGAATGCAGCATCTCCTCTACTGTCTCAACTCAAAAAGGAAAGAAACACAGAGATGGAGGAGAAGAAGAGAGTGTAGACATACCTTTTGATGCAAAAGGAAGAGTTTCGACGAAGATCCGTCAAGAAAATCACCAAGGATGCAAGGGAGATGACTTGCAGAGGTCTTTGGTTCGTTCCAAAGAGTTTGGAGGCAGCAAATACGAAGTAGACTCGAGATTGGACTTAAATAGAGCAAGCAAGACCTAATTGCCAAAGACAACACTCATTGGTCGAGTGGATTGGTCGACTGGTCCAGTCGACCAATGCTGACAGCAAATCCAAAACAGGGAATTGAAGACCCAGATCAAATCCAATCCTAAAGGGGTTTTGCACACATAACAAATGACTTACCTAATAGGTAGAAATGCCTTCAAACCATGATAGAGAGCACTCCAAGTCCATCAACTAATCCGATCTTCATCAAGATTCAGTTTCCATAAATAGAACTTCATCATCAACTCTCATGGATTCAAAGCCAGACACCAAGTCCTCCACTGGGATGACCCAAAGCTGACTTCTTACTTTACTTCGGGTCACTGGACCTACAAATAATAAGGTTTCCGGGTCAAGGTTAGGGCTGGGTTTTACAGTTGTATCTATGCTTGTTAGGGGTTTATTTGCCATGTTTGGTGTCTCTCTCTTTGATCTTTGGATTATCTTCGGCGATAATCAGGTAAGGACAGTTAATTCCTTAACTACATAGATTGCTTGTTCTCTGGTTTTTACTTTATGAAACTATGAGATTACCTACTGTTATTGTATTTTAATTCTGATCTCCTACTGTGGGAACAGTAGCACTTGTTTATATTGTCTTTTTATTATTCATGATATATGAGTTACTAATTATTACCTAATCTGATTTCTACTTTTACATTCTCTTTTATATGTTGAACTACTGGTTGTGTATATCATGACTGTTCTGAGAATGTGTTTGCTTAAGTTTGGTTTGGGATTGGGGAGTATCCTTTTGATGCTTCTGTCCTTGGACATCGGAGGGAATAGTATGGGATGTTCTCCGAAGATGCCCATCGACGCTTTCCCGAATCAATGGTTGTCATACCTAGGGATGTCTAGCAGTGTTTGGCTAGAATATACCCCTATTATATCAGACCCGATTCGGAACGGTATTGAGACCGAACGACCCGTGGTAGCAATGGGGATTCACGGGCGCTCAAGACCGGTGAAATGATCCGAGAGAGGACGGGAATCACATTTTGGGGGCCATTTATTGGAGGGTTGCATATGGCTAGACTTGGGCTCATGGGCGCTAGAGACCGGTGAGTTATATCCGTGAGAGGACATGAGAGCTTCCCGTTTACCATATGTGGATAACCAATAGGGTTGAGGAGTCCGGTGAGTAATATCCGTGACTCTAGTGGAAAGGATACCGGAAAGGATCCCGAGAGGGGAGGAATGGAAGTATCTGGATCTGACTTGATGTAACTGAGTAGATGACTTGCATTGGGCTAGGCTTTTCCCTGACATGCACTGGTACTTATGCCAAATGGTTGTGAGAGAGTGTGTTGACTTAACCCCCTACCATGGTTTGTCCGAGAGGGATGCCCGGACCCACTACTAACAGGAGCCGTATGCGTGACCTTCCCAAAGAAGTACGGTGTTATGACTTAAAGCATGTCTACCATAGAGACCAGCATACATAGAGTTTAGTTGCATACATACATTATCTGTCTCATATTGCATTGCATCTTGTTATGTTTTGCCACATGTTATTTATGTTGTTATGGATTAACTTGCCTTACTGAGTTTCTTTCGAAACTCATTCCTTTTTTTGTACAATCTGTTGTTAGACTTCTCTACGGGTTTGGATTTCTTTGATGGCCCGTATGAGGAAGCGCAAGGTGAAGAAGATGAAGACAGAAGAACAAGAAGAGCTAACTGAAGATGTGGATTAGATTTCTTTTGTTTCTTCTAGACTTATCTTTTACTTTACTTGTATTAGCTTAAAGCTTTACTTAGATTTCGATATACCTTCCGCATGTGTTTGTAGGGTATATTTCCGCTATACTTTATAGTTGTCTTTTGATTTGGTATCTTGTTAATTCCGCACTCTGATATTCTATAGTGATCCTTTTGAGATCCTTTCTTGACTTTTATTATAAATTGCTTTTGATTATGTTATTGTGCGAAATGGATATGATCGTTCCTAAACTTGATCTTTAGGGCTGTGGATCACACTCTCGGGTATGCCAGATAGGGTACCGGCTAGGAGGATGTGACAAGATAGATCAAAGATAAACCACAAATGAACATTATTTTTTTCAATGGTTTCATAATTTTATTCCATTCATGAGATAGTCTACATTACAAGTTTTATTTAGAACCCGTCTCTCTATCACATACACTTCAACTTCATTGGGCGAATTCAAAGGTCTCTCTATCACACACACTTCAACTTCATTGGGCGAATTCAAAGGCAACAACAAGTTCTTTTTCCTCCCTGTGGGATGCATGGACCACGTGTAAGGCCGTCAGCATGACAAATTCTTGCACAATCAAATGTAGTTTTGCATGACCCAAGATACTTCTTACAGTCACTATCGTCATTGAGATAAGCAACATTTGGTTTGATGTCTGCATCATAAGTTTCACGTTAAAAAAAAAATATATTATTTTAAACCCATTTAAAGGGAAAAAAAAAAAAAAGACAAAGAGAGAAAAACTCACCAATAGATTGAGCAACGAAGATCACAGAAATGAGGAGAAGAAAGACTAAATGGAATTTGACTGAAGCCATAGCTCTTTGCAGTTACTCACCTTTGCAAAGTAGTTTCATAGGTCTAGAATATAAAGGCATCATAAAAAAGAGACAAAGAGAAGTTGGATGAGTTTTAGTTGAATAAGATTTGTTTCCTTCTTTTTCCGCAACTGTTTTGCAATTAAGGAATACTAATAGTAGAGTTTGTTTTAGTTTGTTAGTGTGTATTTAGAATCTTAGGAGAGTCCATCGGAAACTTCGACACGAATCTGTTTTGTTGAACTCCTATGTAAAAGATATCTTGTGGCAAGTATTCAGTTAAGAAGTTGGCTGAGTGATCTGTCTTCCTCTCAAATTCTGGTTTTCTAATTTTTGCTATCATTTCATCAACAGAGTGCTATGGTGGATCTCTACCTAAGTGAGGAAAAAGAATAAGGAAAAAAAAAAAGTTAGGGAGAGGAGGTTGAGTAATCATGGCAGCCAATAGTTTTTTAATCATCACAGTTGCTGATTCCCTTTTTCAGCTGAAGAGAGTACCAATTCTGGAGTGTAAAGTTATAGATTCTTTTCAAATTGCAAGATCTTTGGGAGTTTGTAGAAGAAGTTTTGGTGATCTTGATGAAGTAGCAAAACTAAAAGAAAATTAAATTGAAGAAAATACGAAAGCTCTAAACCAACTTCAACAAGTTATTCATAAGGATATCTTTTTAACAATCTTGATTGCAGCAATATCCAAGGAAGCATGACTGACATTACAAAAGGAACTCCAAGAACGAGACAAAGTGAACTTCTCTGAGCCTTTGTGAGATGACTAGGAAACCACATGTGAGAATTGGACAAAAAAAAAAAAAGGATAGATTTTGCAGCTATTCCAACCACTGAATGAAGTGAAACATTATACGGTTAGTCATGTGTCAAATTTCACGCTCTAATTCAATCAGATACTCTACCATGTATATTGTGCATCTCTATGTATGCCAAATTGTCATTACAGTATTCCAACAAAAATAAAGGTATATTGGCTTAAATTCGAAAAATATTTTGCATGAGGACTAATTGTAAGTTCTCAATTATACACTGTTGGAATTTGAAACTGGTTTTTAAGGCATGAAATTATTAATATTTTATAATTTTCATAATGAAGGTTAGTGTTGATGTTATTCTTTAATAAGCACTTAAATGGCGAATAAATGTCGTCTGGAAAATGAGTTTGAGTGGATAACAAATAAGCTTGAATGGGAAAAGACATGGTTAGCTAAGCCATATCCTTTGGATATAACCCTTAGTAGGTGTCCCTTCTTCTTCTATATAAACAGAAGACTTGATCCTTAATTGCTCAAGCAACAATCCTATACCAATCTTAGTGTTATGCTTTTTGATCAAAAATATTTTGTTTATTAAAAATTAATTTGAAAAACTTATGTTAAAGAACTACCTATATTTTGGCATCAAGGTTGAGTACCTTGTCACACATGGACCTCGTTTAACATTAACATATTCCACGGGCTTAAGTTCTATGGTGTTTATGTTGTCCATCGTTGGGCATTAGCTGGATTGAATGTATAGGACAGTGTATTTAAGCATAGCTTTTGTACAATTATTTATGTTAACATAGGCCGTGTCGTTCTAACATACACATATGCTCCCACAACTTACTAGGGAGTCAGCTAATCTGGCGACTTCTCTAGAAATATTAAGAAATTCCACTCCTTCCTTAAATTGTTACCCATATATTAATGGAAAGAATTGTAAAGCCCATAATGGATCAAATTACATGGGAGAAATGGATGATAAAGGTTTCAACACAAGGCGAATTTGTGAGGCGCTTATAGTCTTACCTCAATGATTTTTGCTCAAAAGTTTTTTCGATACTTGGATCTCAAGTTACAATTTAAACTCATAACCGGCCCATGAATTCATGCCATACAACTACGATTACATTTTTACCACTCCTGTTGTAATTATATAGTTGCTCGTCACGCAAAGTATGATTTTGAGGTCAACTTACGAGAGTACTCCAAATTCAGCATTTATAATTAGATAAATAACAAAGGTTGACATGTAAATAGATGCCTCCACAACACTAGTATTTTTTTGGTCTAAAGGAAAATTATATTAGGTTCTTTAGAGTAATTCTAGAGGAGTTAAAAAGAGTCATATACAATAAAGTTGGGTAGAGACTGCCACCAAAACTGAGAGAAAGAGCACTACTTTGAACCCTTTGCAATATAATTCAGAAACCATCAGATGCAATTAGTCTCGTTAGTCATGACCAAGAATTAAAACTTATGAGCCAAGTGACTGGTTTATTTAAATCTAAATCCAATCACAATTTGATTTTTAGAGCTCTAGAGTGTCTGGTCACTCATTCCAATTGGCAATCTTTCAAGGTTATATATATATATATATATATATATATATATATATATATATCTACACCTTCATCACAAATGAACATTACTTTTTGCAATCGTTTCATAGTTTCATTCCATTCATGAGATAGTAAACATTACAAGTTTTATTCAGAAACCGTCTCTCTCTCACACACACACTTCAACTTCATTGGGAAAATTCAAAGACAACAGCAAGTTCTTTTTCCTCCTTGTGGGATGCATGGACCACGTGTAAGGCGGTCAGCATGACAAATTCTTGCACAATCAAATGTAGTCTTGCATGACCCAAGATACTTCTTACAGTCACTATCGTCATTGAGATTAGCAGCATTTGGTTTAATGTCTGCATCATAAGTTTCACGTTAAGAAAAAAAATTAATCTTTTAAACCCAATTAAAGGAAGAAAGAAAAAGAAAAAAAAAAGACAAAGACAGAAAAACTCACCAATAGATTGAGCAAAGAAGATCACAGAAATGAGGAGAAGAAAGACTAAATGGAATTTGATTGAAGCCATTGCTCTTTGCAGTTGCTCACCTTTGCAAAGTAGTTTCATAGGTCTAGAATATAAAGGCATCATAAAAAAGAGACAAAGAGAAGTTGGATGAGTTTTAGTTGAATAAGATTTGTTTCCTTCTTTTTCCACAACTGTTTTGCAATTAAGGAATACTAATAGTAGAGTTTGTTTTAGTTTGTTAGTGTGTATTTAGACTCATAGGAGAGTCCATTGGAAACTTCGACACGAATCTGTTTTGTTGAACTCCTATGTATAAGATATCTTGTGGCAAGTATTCAGTTAACAAGTTGGCTGAGTGATATGTCTTTTTCTCAAATTCTGGTTTTCTAATTTTTGCTATCGTTTCATCAACAGAGTGCTATGGTGGATCTCTACCTAAGTGAGGAAAAAGAAAAAGGAAAAAAAAAAAAAAAAAGTTAGGGAGAGGAGGTTGAGTAATCATGGCAGCCAGTAGTTTTTTAATCATCATAGTTGTCGATTTCCGTTTTCAGCTGAAGAAGTACCAATTCTGGAGTGTGAAGTTGAAGACTCTTTTCAAATTGCAAGATCTTTGGGAGCTTGTAGGAGAAGTTTTGGTGATCTTGATGAAGTAGCAAAACTAAACGAAAAATAAATTGAAGAAAATACGAAAGTTCTCAACCAACTTCAACAAGTTATTCATAAGGATATCTTTTTAACAATCTTGATTGCAGCAATATCCAAGGAAGCATGACTGACATTACAAAAGGAACTCCAAGAACGAGACAAAGTGAACTTCTCTGAGCCTTTGTGAGATGACTAGGAAACCACATGTGAGAATTGGACAAAAAAAAAAAGGATAGATTTTGCGGCTATTCCAACCACTGAATGAAGTGAAACAGTATACGGTTAGTCATGTGTCAAATTTCACGCTCTAATTCAATCAGATACTGTACCATGTATATTGTGCATCTCTATGTATGCCAAATTGTCGTTACAGTATTCCAACAAAAATAAAGGTATATTGGCTTAAATTCGAAAAATATTTTGCATGAGGACTAATTGTAAGTTCTCAATTATACACTGTTGGAATTTGAAACTGGTTTTTAAGGCATGAAATTATTAATATTTTATAATTTTCATAATGAAGGTTAGTGTTGATGTTATTCTTTAATAAGCACTTAAATGGCGAATAAATGTCGTTTGGAAAATGAGTTTGAGTGGATAACAAATAAGCTTGAAGGGAAAAGACATGGTTAGCTAAGCCATATCCTTTGGATATAACCCTTAGTAGGTGTCCCTTCTTCTTCTATATAAACAGAAGACTTGATCCTTAATTGCTCAAGCAACAATCCTATACCAATCTTAGTGTTTTGCTTTTCGATAAAAATTTTTTTTTTTGAAAAACTTATGTTAAAGAACTACCTATATTTTGGCATCAAGGTTGAGTACCTTGTCACACATGGACCTCGTTTAACATTAACATATTCCACGGGCTTAAGTTCTATGGTGTTTATGTTGTCCATCGTTGGGCATTAGCTGGATTGAATGTATAGGACAGTGTATTTAAGCATAGCTTTTGTAGAATTATTTATGTTAACATAGGCTGTGTCGTTCTAACATACACACAAATTACTTGGTGATACGGAGAAATTATGATCAAACCAGGTTCATACCTGGTTCAACCCTCGACCCCGGTCGAGACAGAGGGAACCGACTCGCTCCCGAGCGAACCGGATTCAGAAGATGGCTTGCTGAGGAAGAAAACTGATTCAGCTACAAGCACGCCCTAATCCTACTTATGGATTAGGGTAATTACCCTAATGCTAGCAGATTCGAAATGACGGTTGCGGCTAATCATTATCGAAGGATAATCATCGCATAACCTAAAGGGTTATCTTAGGAGTCCTCTGCTAGTCCAAACTAGTAGAAGTCTATTGCTCAACGGATCTAACTGTTAAGATCCAACGACTACCCGAAGAAGGCTCAAGTGCATCCAACGAAAGAGATTCGAAGGTACACTCTATATAAACCTCACAACCATACGAGGTGGGGGGATCGAAAACACACAATCTGAGACTCAGGTTCAGATACATACTGATAGACGTAAACTATCAGAGGCTTACGATCTAAGTCACCTTTCCCAGTTCTTCATTCCTTAGCTCTGTGCTTCTAGCAAAGCCGTTTGTGATTAAGTTCATCAACTGACTTAGCCTTCAGAGGTGGACTCCTGACCCCTGCGGTCGGGCCACATCTGACGCTTTCGTTTTGCAGGTCATCACGAGGAGATCTAAGGGCTGAGCAGATTTTGGACGCATCATTTGGCGCTGTCTGTGGGAAAACGACTTGAAAAGCCATGGTGACTAGATCAGCAGCAGCCGCTACACAGCGCAATTCCGGTGTTCAGATCCCTGGAGCGAATAATCCAGATATTCCTTAGGGAAGCCAAAATCCTATCGAGGTAGATGGTGGTCAGAGAGGACGTAATCCTCCTGACACATTCCAAGATCAATTGGATCAGGTAAAGATTCAACTTTTGGAGGTGAGCCAAGCACTCCGCCTGCTCACCAGACGAGTGGTTTTACCACAAGAACCTGATCAACGCGATTCAGAGAGACGTGCGTTACCACGTGATCAAAGATTGGCTGAAGACCAGAATATCGGTCAGAATTTTCGTGAAGGAGACCGAGGACCTAGGAGGATTGACGATCAACCTAGGCGAGACGATCGGTTCGACAGATCGCAAGAGAGTACAACTGATTCAAATACAAGGTTGGATACAGGGGTAAGAACTCACTCACCAACTGTTAGAAGAACCGTTCGCGATGATCAAGCAGTTCGTGAGGAGCGGAATGTTCGGGAAGGACGGGCTGTTCGTGATGATCGGATAGCACGGGATGATCGTGTTAATCAAGGTCGTGATCATATTGCTGAAGATCACCCGACCCAGATTGGTCAGGAATTGGCTAACATCAATGAGAAATTAGGGCAGCTGGCTAAGGGCAGGATAGCTGAGGATATTTACTCAGTCATTCGGAAGACCCCCTTTGCCAAGCCAATTGCGGGATATCAGTTTCCCCGTAACTTTCGTTTGCCTACCTTTTCTACATTCGATGGCTCCGGAGATCCAACAGCTCACATAGGCTATTACCAACAGACCATGGCAGTTTCAGGTAATTCTGATGAAATTTTATGCAGGGTTTTTGGTTCATCTCTAACTGGAGCAGCACAAAAATGGTTTTCGAACCTCCCCTCTGGAAGGATCGTAAACTTTGATGAATTGGCGTGCAAATTCATAGGGCGATTTCAGAGTGGAATACAGGTCAAGAAAATGGAAGAAACCTTGATTACTGTCAGACAAGGAAAGAACGAATCAATCAGAGAGTTTCTGAAAAGATTCAACAAAGTAACGATGGAGATAAAAAATTTGGATGAGCAAGTAGCCAAAACTGCTCTATTCACGGGACTCACTAATCGGAAACTCCTGGAGTTATTACTACAGGATATGCCTGCGACTTATGCTGAGTTGGTATAGAGATGCCAGAAGCAGGCTGAAGTCATGGAGATTCTAGACGCGCGCCAAGGAGATAATAAAGTCTCCAATAAGGAACAGAAGGCTCCTGAGCAGAAGCAAAAGCCAGAGAAAAATGTCCGTGATCGGGTTGGAAAATCTCTTGAAGTGGCCGCCTAAAATTCTTTTGAAACCCGGAGAGCAGCAGGATCGAGAAAAGTATTGCCGATTCCACAAGGACTATGGTCATTATACAAATGACTGTCGTCATCGAAAGCCAGATATTGAGATATTAATATCTCAGGGATATTTGTCTAGTTTTGTTAGCAGAAGGAGGGAGGAGCCACGTGAGCCACACGCGGCTGCTCTTAAAAGGGATCGTTCGGTTAGTTCAGAACGATCAAGGGAGGCCCTGAAGTCTAAGAAGGGCAAGGAGGTGATTGAAGCTACTCGGTCACCGATCCTTACCATCTTCGGGGGACCAGAGCCCGAATCACTCCGGAGTTTGAAAACAAAATCCAAATTCGTCGGAACCGGAGAGACGCAGAAGCGAAAAAAGCTGAATGGTGAAGATTCTATCACCTTTAGCAAGGAGGACGAAAGAGACGTTTGTTTACCTCATGATGATGACATAGTCATCAAGGTAGAGATTGCACGTCGGGAAGTGCATAAAGTTTTGGTTGATACAGGGTCTGCAGCTGACCTAATTTCTTACGAAGTGTATCAAAAATTGAAGGTGGACCAGGACTTGATGAAACCTTCATCCACACATCTATATGGTTTTGCAGGGTCATTTGCGGTGGCGGAAGGATCGGTCCAGTTGGACTTATCTATTGGAAGTTTTCCTAAGGAAACAACAGTCTAAATCAATTTTTTGGTGGTTCGGGAACTGCCAGCTTACAATATTATCCTCGGGCGACCATCTTTATCCAAGATAGGTGCTATTGTTTCGACAAAACACCTGAAGATAAAATTCCCGACTGATATGGGAATTGGTCAAGTCTCCTCTGACCAGAGGATCTCTCGGCAATGTTACGTTGCCTATTTAAAAGACAAGGAGGGCCCGAGGAAGGTAACTGCCCTACCTATAGAAGTTCGAGACGATCGGGAAAAAGCAGAGATGCAAAGACCCGAACCAGTGGAGAAGCTGAAACAAATCCAGCTGTGTACCGAGGATGAGAAAAAGATTACTTATATCAGGTCTGAACAGCTGGAGGAATTTAAAGATGAGTTGAAGTTATTTCTTCAACAGAATAAAGACGTATTTGCATGGTCTGCTGAAGACATGCCAGAAATCGATCGGGCTGTCGCAGAGCATAAACTCTGGATAGATCCTAAGGTGAAACCAGTGATACAGAAAAGGAGAAATTTCTCCATTGAAAAGTATGAAGCCGTTCGTAGCAAAGTTGAAAAACTCTAGAATTCTGGTTTCATAGAACCAATTGAATGCCCAACTTGGTTGGCCAACGTGGTAATGGTAAAAAAGGCGAATGGGAAGTGGAGGATGTGTACATACTACACAGATCTTAACAAGGCTTTCCCTAAAGATTGCTATCCGTTGCCTCGGATTGACCTCTTGATAGATGCGACTGCAGGATATGAAACTCTAAGTTTCATGGATGCCTACTCAGTAGTATAATCAGATCCTTATGAATAAGGAGGATGAGAAGTTTACTGACTTTCATGACTGATCGTGAAAGCTATTATTATAAGGTCATGCCTTTTGGCACAGAAGAACGCAGGAGCAACATATCAGAGGGCTGTCAACAAGATTTTCAAAGAGCTGATAGGAAAGAATGTTGAAGCTTATGTTGACGACATGCTAGTGAAGAGCTTTACAAAAGCAAATCATATTGCAGATTTGATCGAGGTATTCTCAGATCGTGAAAGTATCAAATGAAGTCGAACCCGGAAAAGTGCGCCTTTGGAGTCTCCTCGGGCAAATTTTTGGGCTTCATGGTATCACGAGAGAGGAATTGAGGCTAATCCCGCCAAAATACAAGCTCTGGTTGATATGGAGGCTCCCAAAACTGTTCGTGATGTGCAATGTTTAACGGGGAGAGTTGTTGCTTTGAATCGATTCATCTCCAAGTCTGGAGAAAAATGTTTGCCTTTCTTCAAGGCACTCAAAACTTGAAGGGCAGCAAGGAAGCAAAATGGACTGAAGAGTGCCAGAAAGCTTTCGAGGAGTTAAAAGAAGCACTCGGACAACCACCGATCTTTTCCAGACCAGAGAAGGGGGAAATATTACAGCTATATCTAGCGACGTCCCTTTCAGCGGTCGGTGCAAAGTACTTGTTCGTGAAAAAGATAAAAAACAGTGGCCGATTTACTATGTAAGCCACGTGTTGCTAGATGCGGAGACAAGATATTCGCAGATTGAGAAGCGTGCTCGGCTCTCATGATGGCCGCCGGGAAGCTAAGGCCATATTTTCGAGCTCATCCAATTGAGGTATTTACAACTTTTCCTCTTAGTAAAGTTCTTAATAAACCTGATTTGTCTGGAAGGATGGTGTCCTGGTCGGTTGAACTCAGCGAGTTCCAAGTGAGCTTTAAGCCCAGAACTGCAATCAAGGCTCAGGCATTAGCCGATTTTGTAATAGAAACTACTGCACCGGTGGAGTCCACCATCGAGGATCCCATTATACCAACCACTTGGGAGGTATATGTAGATGGTTCGAGTAATAAAGATGGAGCAGGAGCTGGAATTCTATTAAAAATTCCAGCAGGATTTATTATTCGATATGCTTTGAGATTTGCATTTGAAGCAAGTAATAACGAAGCGTAATATGAGGCTCTGATAGCTGGACTTCGGTTGTCAAAAGCATTGTCTATTGCAGATGTTACTATTTATAGTGATTCTCAACTTATAGTCAACCAAGTCCAGGGGGAATATCGAGAGATAGTGCAGGCATTTCAAAACCAATTTCGGAATTTGAAGATATCTCAGATTTCGAGGAAGGAAAATTCAGTGGCAGATGAGCTATCCCGACTAGCCAATGCCAAAGAAAAGAATCTAGACCCTTCGGTCTACATTGAAGAGATAACTTTTCCAAGTTATCATGAGAAAGAAATTTCTTATATTGAAGCAGTAGCGTTCTTTGGATGGATCCGATAATCAAGTATCTGAGAGATGACAAATTACCTGAGGATCCGAAAGAGGCAAAGTTGATCAAGATACGATCAACTAGATTTGTCATTCAGAATGGGAGACTATACAAAAGATCTTATTCTGGACCCCTTATGAGATGTATAGGCCCCGAAGGAGCAAAATCAGCTTTGGCTGAGGTTCATGAAGGAATTTGTGGAGCTCACATGGGTGGACGAGCCCTGGCTCACAAAATTCTAAGACTTGGGTTATATTGGCCTAAGGTCTAAGAGGCTGCTATGGAATATGTTCGTCGGTGTGGTAACTGTCAAATTCATGCTACAGTATCGAAGCGCCCGGCTGAAACCATGACTTCAATTCTGGATCCCATTCCCTTTGAGATGTGGGGAATTGATATCATGGGCAAATTCACCAAGGCGTCAGGCGGACGGGAATATCTGATAGTAGCAATTGATTACTTCACGAAATGGGTTGAAGCCAGTGCACTGGCAGCAATTATCGAGAAAAAGTTGAGAAATTCGTGCTTGAGTCAATCATATATCGCTTTGGGATTCCAAAGATTATCGTCACTGACCATGGTACTCAGTTCGACTGTCCGCAATTTGAGCAATTTTGTGGAACATATATGATCGAGCAACCTATGTCCTCAGTGGCATACCCCCAGAGCAATGGATAGGTAGAGGTTACTAACCGAACGCTATTGGAAGGAATAAAGAGAAGACTCGAAGCTGACAAAGCTTCTTGGGTCGAAGAACTTCATAATGTACTGTGGGCCTATAGAACTACGGTTCGAACACCCACAGGAGAAACTCCATTCAGGTTGGCATATGGATCCGAAGCATTGGCACTAGTGGAGATAATGGCGGGGACATTATGGGATCGTGAGTTCGAGAAAAAAGCAAATGAACAAGGACTGCTTGATAGTTTTGATCTGTTGGATGAAGTTTGGGCAAAGGCAATAGCACGAACTCAACATTATCAAAGAAGGATAGCGTCTCATTATAATACTCGAGTGAAGAATCGTCGGTCCTTCCCAGGAAGGATAGATTTTGCGGCTATTCCAACCACAGAATGAAGTGAAACATTATACGGTTAGTCATGTGTCAAATTTCACGCTCTAATTCAATCAGATACTCTACCATGTATATTGTGCATCTCTATGTATGCCAAATTGTCATTACAGTATTCCAACAAAAATAAAGGTATATTGGCTTAAATTCAAAAAATATTTTGCATGAGGACTAGTTGTAAGTTCTCAATTATACACTGTTGGAATTTGAAACTGGTTTTTAAGGCATGAAATTATTAATATTTTATAATTTTCATAAAGAAGGTTAGTGTTGATGTTATTCTTTAATAAACACTTAAATGGCGAATAAATGTTGTTTGGAAAATGAGTTTGAGTGGATAACAAATAAGCTTGAAGGGAAAAGACATGGTTAGCTAAGCCATATCCTTTGGATATAACCCTTAGTAGGTGTCCCTTCTTCTTCTATATAAACAGAAGACTTGATCCTTAATTGCTCAAGCAACAATCCTATACCAATCTTAGTGTTTTGCTTTTCGATCAAAAAAATTTTTTTTGAAAAACTTATGTTAAAGAACTACCTATATTTTGGCATCAAGGTTGAGTACCTTGTCACACATGGACCTCGTTTAACATTAACATATTCCACGGGCTTAAGTTCTATGGTGTTTATGTTGTCCATCGTTGGGCATTAGCTGGATTGATTGTATAGGACAGTGTATTTAAGCATAGCTTTTGTAGAATTATTTATGTTAACATAGGCCGTGTTGTTCTAACATTCACATATGCTCCCACAACTTACTAGGGAGTCAGCTAATCTGGCGACTTCTCTAGAAATATTAAGAAATTCCACTCCTTCCTTAAATTGTAACCCATATATTAATGGAAAGAACTGTAAAGCCCATAATGGATCAAATTACAAGGGAGAAATGGATGATAAAGGCTTCAACACAAGGCGAATTTGTGAGGCGCTTATAGTCTTACCTCAACGATTTTTATTCAAAAGTTATTTCGATACTTGGATCTCAAGTTACAATTTAAACTCATAACCGGCCCATGAATTCAAGCCATACAACTACGATTACATTTTTACCACTCCTGTTGTAATTATATAGTTTCTCGTCATGAAAAGTAGATTTTGAGGTCAACTTACAAGAGTACTCCAAATTCAGGATTTATAATTAGATCAATAACAAAGGTTGACATGTAAATAGATGCTTTCATGACACTAGTATTTTTTTGGTCTAGAGGAAAATTATATTAGGTTCTTTAGAGTAATTCTAGAGGAGTTAAAAAGAGTCATGTACAATAAAGTTGGGTAGAGACTGCCATCAAAACTGAGATAAAGAGCACTACTTTGAACCCTTTGCAAGATAATTCAGAAACCATCAGATGCAATTAGTCTCGTTAGTCATGACCAAGAATTAAAACCTATGAGCCAAGTTACTGGTTTATTTAAATCTAAATCCAATCACAATTTGATTTTAAGAGCTCTAGAATGTCTGGTCACTCATTCCAATTGGCAATCTTTCAAGGTATATATATACCAGTAATATAGGGTATTCCAGAAAATTTTAAGTTCGCTGGATCGAACTATGCAAATCCTATATGCAAATATGACCTATACTCTCAGAGTATTTTAACCAGTATATCTGAAATAAACAGACGCAAAACACAAGGCCTACAGGGCTCCTGCATACTTACATCGTACCAACCGAGTTTTATGGCGAAGCCCGCTCTTGAAGTTGCACTGCAAAGCAGGGATGCTTTCTGCATTTCTTTTTGGGCCAAGGATTGCATTTCTGTTTATTCTCAACCAGATTTCAACTCCTTTTGAGATCTAATGCATGGATGCAATATACTAGAATGATATGCAAAGTCATATGAAAATTTTAAAATTTTCGAGGAGTAACCCAACCAAATCAATGGTTTTGTCTCTTTAGGCCAAGAGAGGCTTACATTAACAGACCTCATCGGCACCTCTACAACCTGGCCGACACAACGGGACTTACACTCACTGCCCTTCACGGCTCTGCTGAGGCCTTTACCCAGTCCTTGACTGTCATAGCCTGTTCCTCTGGCTTTATCAGATAGGGTTCTTTAACTCTACTCATTCTTTGAAATTCAAATAGACTTTCAGACCGTCAGGCACCTCACCGACTATTTCACGGGGTTGTAAACAGCCATCTGAACTTCTGAGTGATTCTCAGGATTATTTAACATAAGTTTTCGTAACAGTTTTTCACCAATTCTAGACAGCGCTGGAGTTGGGTCTCTTTCAACCTGTACTCATCGAGCATACATCTAGTTTCAGTTATCCACTGAAACTACTCATTTGGGATTATTGATGCAGATGATCCTACATGAATGTAGTGGTGGTCGTCACCAAGAACAGAGGCACTACTGTAGGCATGTTCCACGGTTATCCACCTCGAATATGCATGCAAATGACATGAAATACATAATTACTCCACTACTACAAGCCCATATCTTTGAAACGACTAAAGAAAAAAACTTACTTGGGAGGAAGCAGTCTTCCTACACTTGGATCTTCTTAAGACAAGTGCAATATTGGAGAATAATACTTCATTAATATCTAACTATTACAAACTAGAGCTCTTACTATTACTGAGCTTCTCTCTTTCTCCTTCTTTCCTTCTCTCTCAATACATTTCTAATAACAAGAAATCTTATTTATAGACTCCGGACTTCAAAGTTTATAAAACATAACTTAATAAAAGATAGAACGGAATTCAAAAACTATTAAACATAGTTTGACAAAAGATAAAAAGAATCTTCTTTTACTGTTTACATAGTGCTTGATGACGTCAGCATTGCGTCAGCAGCATCTTTGCATAGTAACAGCATCTTGTGTGGCGTCAGCATGACGTCAGCAGCTGTGTAGGCAGTATTTTCAGACAATTACTGTTCCTACTTCGAAATCTTCATTTGTGAGACTAATGACTTCAGCAATAGTCTCATTGTATCTCAGGGGTTCTTCGTCCATCATCTCCATGATTTTGGACCTGCATCTTCTGTTAGCCTTTGTAGTAACTTTCTCATCATGCTTCTTTTCATATTTTTTCAGAAAACAAGCAGCTTTCTTTTTCTTAAATCTTCGTCCAAGTATCTGTCCATATCTGTTTACCCATCTTGGAATCGGACGATCTCCAAATTCGGCAATGATTATTCTTCTGTATCTTCTGTTGTGTTCACTTCTTCTGGAAGGCCTTCTAAGAGCCATCTGATCTTGTGGAGCTGGATGAACTGGGTCCACCATCTTCCGCTGATAATAGCCTTTTAACCTGCACCAGCATTTCATCAATGTATCTGACATATTGTTGGATGGGAGGCTCTAGAGCTTCTACAATTTGTTTATCCGTAGTGAGATTATCTTTGGGAACTTCATTTGTCTTTTTCTTGTGTTTATTGACAAATGAGGTCATAATCTCTGACTCATTCATGCCTAAGAGGTCTTTAGCATGAAGTAAATGAGCTATTAACTCTGTCTTTTCACTGTCAAGCTTGCAGTATGCAAGCCTTAAGCTGTTAACTTCTTCAACAAGACGGAGCTAGCCTGTCCTGTATATCTCACACTATTCTATTAAATCTTTCATTTCCATCTTTGTGACGGAACACTCATCACATGCCATGAGTGCGCCTTTAAAATCTTTTTGGTCAACTTTCTCAATCTTGGGATCTTTGTAGAAGTTGATACCAAGGGTTTTCCTGGCATCCTTCAGAGCTTCAGAAAGATCAACATAACCTTTGTATAGAGGGTTGTCAAAGTTTCTGATACAAACAGAGACATCTGACCATTGTGTGTAAATTCCGGGAAGCTTTCCCTTAAACACAACGTAATATCTGTAGCTGGATTTTGACTTGGAGTAAGCCATATTCATCTGATAATTTAAGCAATTCATGACTGAACTGAAGTAGTCACGTTTGCTCTTATCTGCTGGTTCTTGGACACTCTGATGGTGAGAAATCCAAAGATTATCTAAAATTGTTCTATCTTCTTCTTCAACTTCAAGCAAAACCTTGAATTGAAATCTTTCATCTATGGTGTAGAGATATCTCTGCCCATACATAATCTTCTTTGGTAATGCTTCTTTTTCAAAATAGCACTTCCCATCTGAGAAACTTTATCTTTGCTGCTCCGGGTATTAACCACAGAAGCTATAATCTCTTCGATAGAAGTATCTTTTGACTGGGAACCAGTCGTATCTTCAGAATCTTTGGGCTGGGAATTAGCCATATCTATTTCCAGCAAATTATTTTCCAAATAAGGATCTGGATAATCCATCTGCAAGGAAATTATCTTTTCCATTAATATGTTCAAAGGTTATATTAAAACCTTTGTTTATAATGGTATCTCTAAAAATCAACCATCTTCTTTGGGAAATCTTTTTCTCATTTAAATTTTTATAGAATCTGACTATGGCTTGACAGTCAGTTCTAACAAGTATCTTTTTGTTTTGAAGGAAAAGTTCAACGGCTTCTAAACCTTTGATAGACAGGCTCTACTTCAAAATCTATTGCTGCTAGATTTTTATTCTGGTGTAAGCCAGAAGCATATCTGCAGACTTCTTCGCTGGATTTAGGCGAATACTCATTTGGTCTTATTTTGAGTATTGCTCCTCATCCTTCTTGTGAACCATCTGTTTCAACAATATGGTAATAACTATCTTTGGGATATCTTACAGGTTCAATCTTGGAGACCAATTGTTTTATTCTGAACTCAAAGTTGTCATCTTCATCAATCTCTAAAGCAATTTTGCAAGATCCTGGAATTTTGCATTTGCAATCTGGGGTGTAAGGGTAAGGGTAAGGGTAAGGGTGGTTATTATTCCTATCCTTATCCACCACGGTTCGCTTGCTACTCTGATGATCTGAATAAGGAAGAGTTGGGATCATAATACTCTGCCTATTAATCTGAACATAGTGCTTATTGATTTGTAAAGCACCATTAAAACTTAAGATAAAGTTAAGTCTAATGAGTAAATTATCCCATGGAGTGGGTCTTGGACATACTTTACCCATCTGAAACCACTGACTTTGTCCACAATTAGTTTTAAAACTAATTAGAGGATTTTTCAGCATCTTATCTATGGTGTGGGGTATTCCATCTATTCCTCTACTAATAGTAGGGGGTATGTCTATTAAAAACTTTGGGTCATTGAACCATTTGGGGTTCATTGTACTAATTGTACAACCCGTATCTATAATTCCAATTAAAGAAACGATCTTATCACCAACTTTGACTTGACATTCTACTTTTATGGATTTTAAATCATCTTTTATTTGGCAAAGGGAAATCTGGATCTCATTTGGAATCTGGGTTGAGGTGCTTGGTTGGTTTGTGGAACCAAAACCTCCTTTTCTTATGATCTCAGGGCCAATACCATAATTTGGAATAATTATGATCTGGGCAATCTTTTCTCCTTCAGAGATAACTATCTCTTTCTCATTATGATTCATCATACAAATTTTTATGGGATCTGTATAATCAGCATCTAATACTCCTCCAAGGATTTGTATGCCTTGTGAAGCATAACAAGATCTATCTTTGATTATCATTCCGAACTTATTACTAATGGTATAAGTAACAAGTGTATCTATGATAGTTAACTTCTGAGGTTCTAGGATACAATCATATGGGATAAATATGTCATATCCTAAGCTATATTTTGTGGATTTTCGAGGATGCAAAGCTACCTCTGAAAACCATTTAATATCTGGGTCTGGATCACTATCTATCTTAGCATTGAGAAGTGCCAGTTCATCTTGTAATAATTCTATCTTAGTAGAATCTCTTTTTTCTTGTAATTCTGGGATAGTAATTTTACTTTCCCTTTCTTCAACAAGAATTACTGATTTATCTAGACAAAATGCACATCTTTCATCAAGGCAATTTCTGCATTGGTATCTTAAATCTAATCCAGGGTATTTTCTACAACCTGAACAAGCTATATGGTATCTTCCACCTTTGTGTTTCCAAAGATGCTTATCTTTCTTGCACTGAGTTTTAACCATTCTAATATACAAATCTGTAGGGTTAACCAACTGGTTAATCAAATCTGGGTATGGTTCAGTATCTTCTTCTTGGGTATCCTGGTATTTCTACTTGATATAACACTATAAACTGATTCTTGGTCTGACATCTCTTGGTCAACTGCAATCAAGCATTTATTGGTGTTTTGTACCACCATTGCCCTTTTGCTATCTATATTGATCAATCTTGGACATTCTTTTACCAGATGACTGGTATCTCCACAATTGTAACATGCCAATCTAGTCTTATAATTCCTATTAGGATTATATCTTCTAGCATGTTTCTGAGGATCTAGGAAAGGCTTTTTCCTAGTGGATCTCCTTAAATACCAATTTTTCTTTTCTTGGTAATACCTTTGTCTAGGTTTTTCATAGTAACCTATCTGGGATCTTCTAGGGATCTGTGTATATCTGGGTTTTCTTTTTGGTCTTTTATCTTGGCTTCTTTCACCAAATGCTTGTGTGGTGAAAATATCTTTACAAAATCCAAAATCTGTACTTTGGAATTGTCTCTGAATCTGTATAAAGGTACATTCTTCAACTAGTTTTGTAATAATGTGTGTAATCCTTATACACACGTTATCTCTTGCTGGATTTCCTTCTACAGGGGTCCAACTATCCTTTATCTTTGTTTCAAGAGGTCCTGGTAACTTCTTGAATAACTTATCCATTATTTCCTTAGTAAAAATATTACCACTTATACTCGTATAGTAGTAATACAACTTAAGGAATGGCTTTATATATCTATAACTTTGGAGGCTTAACTGTTCTAGGTTAGTTAGAGCCATAGCTTGAACTTTAGTTTGTGCACTATTGGGATCTTGTCCAGTACACAACATATGGATACAACTTGTAAAATTATAGGGTTTACCCCTAAATTTACAAGTTCCGTATATTCTTGTGGGTATTCTGTTTTGAATCTTTCCCAATTAGCTTTCATGGATTCACCTAAAAAGGTTTCCAAATATCTATACATCTCTTCCGCTGTCCAAGTACGAGTTTCTTTAAAGAATTCGTTAACAACGTTCTGCTTCCAAACATCTAAGACACTGTCCCATTTTTTAGGGTCATGGTATCCTAGGTTTAATAATCTGTCTCTTCCTGTGATGGAATCTAATCATAATCTTACTGGTGATTCTACAGGCATCTCTCTTCCTCGAGGCCTGATTATATCTCCTGGTCCAATCTTTTCAAGGTCATAATCTAGTTTTTCTATCTTCAATCTGGGTCTGTCTCCAAATCTCATATCTGAATTGGTTGGTCCGTATGGTTGGTTAGGATCATACGGAGCTCCTTGCATATTCATACCTATATGGTTATCTAATTCTTCACCAATATCTTCTAAATCAGAAGGAATCTGATTAGTATCTTCATCTTGTTTATCCATTCTAACTCTTATACTAGCATTGGATGATTCAGGAATTGATTCTCTCTCATTCCTTTTAGTTATCTCATCTTCAAAGGAGTATCTTCTAGTATCGTTTTCAAAGACAATGCCACGTCTTTTAAGAACTTCTTCTGCCATCAATCTCATTCTTTCATCTCCTCTTTTTAAAGCTCTTTCTCTGATTTCAGAGAGTTTCCTGTTTTCTTTGTCCATCAAAATCTACTCGAATTCTAATCTTATGCTACTACTATCTTCATCCCTTCTATCTGTAGACATTCTCTGTTGGGTTTCTAGATAGTTATGGAATCTAAGCAAGGTGTTACCTTGGGAATCTTGGTATAAGGTATTCTCTGTAGGAGTAATTACCTTGTTATCTTTTTGGTGGATGAGTTGTGTAACATCCCATTCTAATCATGCCAATTTGATTGGGTCAATCATGGCTGGTTTCTGCAAAGCTATATGTTTTGATGTTATTCCTTGGATAACATCATCTATCTAGACGTTAAACTTAATTGTAGAATTATTGGAGGTTTTTCCCATAAATCCTACACAAACTAAAAGGTTGTGTCCAACATAGCTTTCATAACCCTTTGTCATGATCTTTAACCTTATCTGTCGGGCATCTTTAATATCTTTTATAAAATCTGGGGCAATATAGAATAATCCTATATTGTTGTTCATATCTACTTCAGTAACTGCTATAATGGATTCTGCAGGGTTTTGCCATCCATCATCTGTCAGGGCTACTGAGTACTTTGGTACCTAAATTCTTTCTTGTCAATCCTTTAATGCCAATTACTATGACACCAAGATGTAACAAGTTCATCTTCTTGTTCAATCTTAACTTTCCCAATGTTTCATCTGATAGAACCTGGATTACTCCAGTTTGTCTTCCAGTGACATTCATGGGTTGTTCTTGGTAAGCTCTTACTAAGCCAGTATCTTTAAGAAAACCATTCCGAGCATACAACTCTTCTGGTTTTAATAAACTCAATCTATTGTTTCTAAAACTTTCTATATTCTGGTCAATATCTATGATTTCTTCTAATGCAAGACTTTGACTGCTAGAAGGTCTAAATATTCTGAATATTTTTCCTATGGTAGTCTCGGAACTGTTTGAGCCACTTGATTCATATCCTGATCTGTTTACAGAATTGGATCTTCCAATAAATGGTCTAATACTCATTTTGAGAAATATGGACCAAATCTAAAGGTCTTATCTTGAGAATACTTAATAAAATCTCCTTTAGGTTTCACACTATTTTCAGTAATCTTTAATCTGTCTAAGGATGAATTGAGATTTTCAATTTCATTCTTTGAAACTGTACTAATTTTGGATTCTATCTTATCAAGCTTTTCCATGATATCCTTTAGCATTTCTAGTTCAATATTATTTTGAACTATAATGACCGTATCTAGTACACTGTATTTGGTTATACCTACGTTTTCTTCAGGTAGATCTCCCCAATACAATTCTTTCAATCTTTCTTTGATTTTCATATAATATATACTACAAGAAAGACTCATAATCCAAACAACCTTTTGGTTAGGTTCTCAAGATTATCTATCTTAATATCTATTAAGGATGTCTTTTTCCTAAATTCTTGACATCTTCTTTGCCTTTGAAGGCTCATCTTTTGGGTTTCAGCTTCTAATTTTTCTAGACTTGCTAAAGTCTGTCTTCCTATATCTTTGGGTTCTCTTAATCTTAATTGGTAGATTAATTCTCGGATTTCATCTTTAGAGGGAATCTTTGATAAATCTAAGGCAAGGATTATTTTTCAATAATCTTCAACCTTTTGATTTATGTAATCTAGATTTTGGAGAATCTGGGTATTATCTTTTTTCATCTCAAGAGACTGATTTATCTGTCTCAATATCTTATTTTTATCTCCTATAATATCAGCTATTTTATCTATTGATTTTTGGATCTTACTCCAATTATCTTCAAGACTTAAACTCATACGAATAATTAAATCTACGAGAGAGTTAATCATCTCATGGGTATTATCTGAATCTTCCGTATGCAGACTATGTTTGCATTTTAAAGACTCAAAATAACATCTAACCTCATTTCTATTCATAGTAGTAACCATTTGTCCTACTATATCAGGAATCTCAAGATCTAGATAACCTAATTTTTTTCAAATCAGTCATCATTGTACCAATTTTCTGTATCTGAAATTTCATTATCATCTCCATATTCTAGAGGATAATAATCAGAATCTTCTTCAGAAAAACTGAAATCTTCATGATCTATTGTATGCTGGAAGCATATCTCATTAACAATTTCTTCAAATACCTTTAAGAAAAGAAATTGCTTAATCATAACAATAATTATGAAAGAAATATATTCAATCATTTCTTCCAAATAATTGTCCTAAACATCTTTCAGGAGTTGGTAAATTATACATTCTCCCTGCAGCTATATATCTTTGAATAAAAGGTGCTAGATCAAAATCAACATTTTGATAATTATCTAAACATTTTTGAAAAATGATATCTTTTACTTCATCAGGAAGCTGATGCAAATCTGATTCTTTACTGTAAATTATAAATCTTACAAAAGTCTTATAATAATCTTTCATAAAACTTGTCTGTAAGCCAAATTTTCCATATTGGGCTAATCTATCTATTAGTACGAAAAACATCTGATAGATGAAATACATCAAATAAACTGTGGGCTTGGTTCATGTCGTAATTATGTAATGCAAAACTACTACTTACACCGTCACAGAGAAAGTAACTGCTCTGATACCAGTAATATAGGGTATTCCAGAAAATTTTAAGTTCGCTGGATCGAACTATGCAAATCCTATATGTATATATATATATATATATACCAATGCATAATGTGGGTCCACAAATCAAAGTCATCTTACCGAAAGCACTTTAGTTAGATAGATAAAAGATAAACCTCAAATGAACATTACTTTTTGCAATCATTTCATAGTTTTATTCCATTCATGAGATAGTAAACATTACAAGTTTTATTCAGAAACCGTCTCTCTCACACACACACACTTCAACTTCTTTGGGCGAATTCAAAGACAACAGCAAGTTCTTTTTCCTCCTTGTGGGATGCATGGACCACGTGTAAGGCGGTCAGCATGACAAATTCTTGCACAATCAAATGTAGTCTTGCATGACCCAAGATACTTCTTACAGTCACTATCGTCATTGAGATAAGCAGCATTTGGTTTAATGTCTGCATCATAAGTTTCACGTTAAGAAAAAAAATAATCTTTTAAACCCAATTAAAGGAAGAAAGAAAAAAAAAAAGACAAAGAGAGAAAAACTCACCAATAGATTGAGCAAAGAAGATCACAGAAATGAGGAGAAGAAAGACTAAATGGAATTTGACTGAAGCCATAGCTCTTTGCAGTTACTCACATTTGCAAAGTAGTTTCATAGGTCTAGAATATAAAGGCATCATAAAAAAGAGACAAAGAGAAGTTGGATGAGTTTTAGTTGAATAAGATTTGTTTCCTTCTTTTTCCGCAACTGTTTTGCAATTAAGGAATACTAATAGTAGAGTTTGTTTTAGTTTATTAGTGTGTATTTAGAATCTTAGGAGAGTCCATTGGAAACTTCGACACGAATCTGTTTTGTTGAACTCCTATGTATAAGATATCTTGTGGCAAGTATTCAGTAAACAAGTTGGCTGAGTGATCTGTCTTCCTATCAAATTCTGGTTTTCTAATTTTTGCTATCGTTTCATCAACAGAGTGCTATGGTGGATATCTACCTATGTGAGGAAAAAGAAAAAGGAAAAAAAAAAGTTAGGGAGAGGAGGTTGAGTAATCATGGCAGCCAATAGTTTTTTAATCATTACAGTTGCCGATTCCCTTTTTCAGCTGAAGAAGTACCAATTCTGGAGTGTGAAGTTGAAGACTCTTTTCAAATTACAAGATCTTTGGGAGCTTGTAGAAGAAGTTTTGGTGATCTTGATGAAGTAGCAAAACTAAACGAAAATTAAATTGAAGAAAATACGAAAGCTCTCAACCAACTTCAACAAGTTATTCATAAGGATATCTTTTTAACAATCTTGATTGCAGCAATATCCAAGGAAGCATGACTGACATTACAAAAGGAACTCCAAGAACGAGACAAAGTGAACTTCTCTGAGCCTTTGTGAGATGTCTAGGAAACCACATGTGAGAATTGGACAAAAAAAAAAAAAGGATATATTTTGCGGCTATTCCAACCACAGAATGAAGTGAAACATTATACGGTTAGTCATGTGTCAAATTACACGCTCTAATTCAATCAGATACTCTACCATGTATATTGTGCATCTCTATGTATGCCAAATTGTCATTACAGTACTCCAACAAAAATAAAGGTATATTGGCTTAAATTCGAAAAATATTTTGCATGAGGACTAATTGTAAGTTCTCAATTATACACTGTTGGAATTTGAAACTGGTTTTTAAGGCATGAAATTATTAATATTTTATAATTTTCATAATGAAGGTTAGTGTTGATGTTATTCTTTAATAAACACTTAAATGGCGAATAAATGTCGTTTGGAAAATGAGTTTGAGTGGATAACAAATAAGCTTGAAGGGAAAAGATATGGTTAGCTAAGCCATATCCTTTGGATATAACCCTTAGTAGGTATCCCTTCTTCTTCTATATAAACAGAAGACTTGATCCTTAATTGCTCAAGCAACAATCCTATACCAATCTTAGTGTTTTGCTTTTCAATCAAAAAAATTTTGTTTATTAAAAAATAATTTGAAAAACTTATGTTAAAGAACTACCTATATTTTGGCATCAAGGTTGAGAACTTTGTCACACATGGACCTCATTTAACATTAACATATTCCACGGGCTTAAGTTCTATGGTGTTTATGTTGTCCATCGTTGGGCATTAGCTGGATTGAATGTATAGGACAGTGTATTTAAGCATAGCTTTTGTAGAATTATTTATGTTAACATAGGCCGTGTCGTTCTAACATACACATATGCTCCCACAACTTACTAGGGAGTCAGCTAATCTCGCGACTTCTCTAGAAATATTAAGAAATTCCACTCCTTCCTTAAATTGTTACCCATATATTAATGGAAAGAACTGTAAAGCCCATAATGGATCAAATTACAAGGGAGAAATGGATGATAAAGGCTTCAACACAAGGCGAATTTGTGAGGCGCTTATAGTCTTACATCAACGATTTTTGCTCAAAAGTTTTTTCGATACTTGGATCTCAAGTTACAATTTAAACTCATAACCGGCCCATGAATTCAAGCCATACAACTACGATTACATTTTTACCCCTCTTCTTGTAATTATAGAGTTTCTCGTCATGAAAAGTATGATTTCGAGGTCAACTTACCAAATTGGTGCTCTAAATTCAGGATTTATAATTAGATCAATAACAGAGGTTGGCATGTAAATAGATGCCTTCATGACACTGATATTTTTTTGGTCTAGAGGAAAATTATATTAGGTTCTTTAGAGTAATTCTAGAGGAGTTAAAAACAGTCATGTACAATAATGTTGGGTAGAGACTGCCACCAAAACTGAGATAAAGAGCACAACTTTGAACCCTTTGCAAGTTAACTAAGAAACCACCAGATGCAATTAGTCTGATCAGTCTTGACCAAGAAGTAAAACCTATGAGCCGAGTTACTGGTTTATTTAAATCTAAATCCACTCACAATTTTATTTTTAGAGCTCTAGAGTGTCTGGTCAATCATTCCAATTGGCAATCTTTCAAGGTATATATATATACACCTTCTTCACATCTCAGTACAAATGTACAATGTGGGTCCACAAATCATAGTCATCTTACCAAAAGCACTTTAGTTAGATAGATCAAAGATAAAACTCGAATGAACATTACTTTTTTCAATTGTTTCCTAGTTTTATTCCATTCATGAGATAAACATTACAAGTTTTATTCAAAAACCGTCTCTCTCTCACACACACTTCAACTTCTTTGGGCGAATTCAAAGACAATAGCAAGTTCTTTTCCTCCTTGTGGGATGCATGGACCACGTGTAAGGCCGTCAGCATGACAAATTCCTGCACAATCAATTGTAGTCTTGCATTACCCAAGATACATTTTACAGTCACTATCGTCATTGGGATTAGCAGCATTTGATTTGATATCTGCATCATGAGTTTCACGTTAAGCAAAAAATTATCTTTTAAACCCAATAAAAAAAAGTCAGAGAGAGAAAAACTCACCAATAGATTGAGCAAAGAAGATAACAGAAATGAGGAGAAGAAAGACTAAATGGAATTTAACTGAAGCCATTTCTCTTTGTCAGTTGCTCACATTTGCAAAATAGTTTCATAGGTCTAGAATATATGGGCATCTAAAAAAGAGATGAGCAGAAGTTGGATGAGTTTTGGTTGAACAATATTTGTTTCCTTGTTTTTCCGCAAGTGTTTGGAAACTTAGGAAGACTAATAGTAGAGTTTGTTTTATTTTGTTAGTGTTTATTTAGAATCTTAGGAGAGTCCGTTAGAAATTTCCACATGAATCTGTTTTGTTGAAGTCCTATATATAAGATATCCTGTGGCAAGTATTCGGTTATGAAGTTGACTAAGTGATCTGTCTTCCTCTCTAATTCTGTTTTTGCAATCATTACATCCACAGAGTGCTATGGTGTATCTCTACCTAAGTTAGACGAAAAAGAAAAAAAATAAAGAAAAACAGAGAGAGGAGGTTGAGTAATCAAGGCAGCAAATAGTTTTTTAAACATCACAAGTTCCGATTCCATTGTTCAGCGGAAAAAGTAACAATTCTTGAGTGTGAAGATGAAGACTCTTTCCAAAGTGCAGGATCTTTGAGAGCTTCTAGAAGAAGTTTTGCTGATCTTGATGAAGTAACAAAACTGAAGGAAAAATTAATTAAAGAAAATGCAAAAGCTCTCTACCTATTACAACAAGCTATTCATGAGGATATCTTGTTAACAATCTTGATTGTCGCAGCATCCAAGGAAGCACGACTGACTTTACAAAAGGAATTCCAAGATCAAGACAAAGTGAATTCTTTGCATCTAATTTGTGAGATAACCAAGAAACCAAGTGAGAGAATTTGACAAAAAACAAAAATAAGGATAGATTTTTTTGTCTATTTCAGCCACTGAAAAGAGTGAAACATTATAGGGTTAGTCATGTATCAAATTTCACACTCTATTTGAATCAGATATTCTACCATATATATTGTGCAACTCTATGTCTGTCAAATTTTCATTACAGTATTCCAAAAAAATAAAGGTATATTGACTAAAATTTGGGAGATATTTTGCATGAGAATAATTGTAAGTTCTCAATTACATATTGTTAAAATTTGAAACTGGTTTTTAAGGCATGTGATTAAAAATATTTTATAATTTTCATATTGAAGGTTATAATTGATGTTATTCCTTAATAAGCCCCTAAATAGCCAATAAATGTCGTTTCGAAAACAAGTTTGAATGGATAACAAAATAAGCTTGAAGGGAAAATACATGGTTAGCTAGCCCATATCCATTGAAGATAACCCTTAGTAGGTGTCTTCTTTTCTTCTATATAAATAGAAGACTTGATCCCTAATTGCTCTAGCAAGAATCCTATACCAATCTTATTCTTTTGATTTTCGATCAAAAAAATTTGTTTATTAAAAAAAAAATTCAAAAACTTATGATAAAGAACTACCTAATATTCGACATCAATGTTGAGTACCTTTCACACATGGACCTCATTTAACATTTACATATTCCACGGCCTAAAGTTCAGTGGTGTTTACGTTGTCCATCGTTGGCATTAGCTGGATTGAATGTATAGGACAGTGGATTTATACATATCTTTGGTAGATTTATTTATGTAAACATAGGCCCTGTGGTTCTAAGATACACATATGCTTCCCCATCTGACTAGCTAGTCGGCTAATCTGGCGACTACCCTAGAAAAATTAACAAATTCGACTCCATGCTAATGTTGTAACCCATACATTAATGGAAAGAACTGTAAAGGCCCATAATCGATCAAATTACTAGGGAGAAAAGGATGTTAAAGGCTTCAACACAAGGGGAATTTGGGAGGCGCTTATAGTCTTACCTCAACCATTTTCGCACATAAGTTCTTTCGATACTTTGATCTCAGTTTAAAATTTATACTCATAACCAGCCCATGAATTCAGGCCGTACAAGTAAGATTACCTTTTTACCACTTTTTTTGTAATTATATAGTTTCCCGTCACAAAAAGTATGATTTTAAGGTCAACTTACAAGAGTAGTACTCCAAATTCAGGATTTATAATTAGATCAATAACAGAGGTTGACATGTAAATAGATGCCCTCATGACACTAATATTTTTTGGTCAAGAGAAAAATTATATTAGGTTCTCTAGAGTAATTCTAGAGGAGTTAAAAAGAGTCATGTACAATAAAGTGGTTTAGAGACTCCCACCTAGATTGAGATAAAGAGAACTACTTTGAACCATTTGCAAGTTAACTAAGAAACCACCAGATGCAATTAGTCTCATCAGTCATGACCAAGAATTAAAACCTATGAGCCGAGTTATTGGTTTATTTAAATCTAAATCCAACGAAGATTTGATTTTTAGAGCTCTAGAGTGTCTGGTCACATATTCCAATTGGCAATGCTTCAATGTATATATATACAAAAACCTTCTTCACATCACAATACCAATGCACAACGTGGGCCCACAAATCATAGTCATCTTTCCAAAAGCAAGAAGTGGTCTTCAGGGATTATACCCATATTCATAACCCATATGATGAGACAAAACTCTCAGCGGCCAATTCCACGATTGAAGCCGTTGATCCATCTAGTGTGCATTCGACATCTATACCCACCACATACTTCGAACCAGATCAAACATCGATGAAGATTCATATTTGATGCTAATATTTATATATATATTTCACCTCCAGATACGGGGCAACAGTTGATCATCAATGGCAAAATTGACTTATCCACACTCTCCATTTTCCACTTCTAAAGACCAACTCATGTTGCATCACCCGCTTGAAATAAACCCTTATGACAGATGATAGTGACACATGAATGTCCTAAAAGAATCTCTCTCTAATGATTAACTAGTAGCCACCTCCTTTTTCCAACAAAACTAAGAGACGTCTCAAGTTTTTTTTTTTTTTGGGTCGAAGAGACGTCTCAAGTTTCTTCCTATGCATTTAGAAAATTTGGTGGAAACTTATTCACTATTTTCATTACTCTTTTTGCTTCCTTCACTTTTGAATTCTTAACTAGCCCTTCAACCAAATGCCTCATTGTTCTAAAGTTTGGAATCTTATCTTTAGTTATACTCCCCTTGTAAACCTCAAAGGCCTTGTTAATTTCCCCTTTTCTACATAGATGATACATAAATGTCCTAAGAGTTGCAGCATTAGGAGTACAAAAAATTTCCTCTGAGGCTATCATGTACATTTTTAACTTCGTCAATCAAACCACGCTTAGAGTAACAGGGGGCCAAAGGTAGTTGTAACTGATGGTGTCTCTGGCTTCAATCCTGCAAAACTAATCTCTTCAATCAAAGCCAAGACATCCTATAGTTTCCCATGATGGGCCAAAATCTTCACATTATCAGCACAAACATTTGAGGAACCCTTCTCAATCATTACCTTCCAGGTTTTCCCAACTTCATCGATCTTAACATTCTTATACAAGGAATCCAAGATTGCCATATAATTGTTGTAACCTCTACATCCTCTCTTCCATTTCTTTCATTTCTTTCAAAACTGGAACATACCCCTCACACAACAACTTGATTAAAATACCATAAGAAACCTTATGAGGAGAAATGCCATATATCTGAGAGAATAGGTAATGATCAAATTTCTTGAATTGATTAAATGCAGAAAAAGGAGCATTAAAGGGTGTTATGGATATTTTATAATAGACCTGTCTGGGTCGACCAAAGAAGAACTGGACCGATCAAACCTTGGCCGGACCATGAATAAAACGAAGGCACTAAACAAGGTATAAAATTTGAATCATATCCAACCTCCTTAAAGATAGGGATAAGGATTGCGATCAAGTCGGGTTAGTCTTAGAATCCAGATCGAACTCTACAACTACAATCCAAGTAATACTGTCTTGACGGATAAGATTCCTCTCCTCAGGAAGCTAGCAACAATGACAGAGTTCTATTCGAACTCCATTACTGCATAGTTAAGGTAACCTCTCCTAAGATCTATAAATACTCACATACTCATCATTATCAGGTATGCACTCTTGAGTTATTGAATACTTTGAGAGATTGAGCTGGCTTCCTTTGTTCGTTTGAACTAACTTGTTCGTCGGAGACGAAACTCGACCACACGGGTCGAGCACGTATTTGCAGGTTCGAGCGTTCGATCAGGAGGGACCAAATTCTGCATCAACATTGGCGCCGTCTGTGGGAATCTTGATCAAAAAGCCATCGTATAAATCAGATCAAGAATGTCAAACCAACCCTACGGTATGTTTTTTATTGAAGGGTTCGTCTGCGATTCAAGGTTGCGTTTAATCCCTTCTTATGGGTAATCCGTACGGTATGCGTATCTTTCCTTTTCATTGCTACGAATAATTATTAATTTACTCTGCATTGAGGTATTGCCATCGATATGAAAATCACCGAGAATTGGTTTCCTTTTAATCATGCAATTAAGAATCAATATGCGTGAAACGGATGAAATTGCATTCAGCGACAATTTGTTTGTTTTTATATGATTTTTTGAGATTGGCATTGTCATCATTATAATCAGTTTAATATTTATATATTCTGATATGGACAAAACCATAGACAAGGTCTACTTTGTTTTCTTTAGTTTTCTGAACGGGAGATCATGATTATCTTAGCAATGATCGAATGAAAACAAAAGAGAATGGAGAGCTGAAGGTTCTTTACTATTTTTTACGTTCTTTATGAATTTTATTTTGACCGTACCAAACTCGTTCGGGCATCAACAAATGTATTCCATGCCAATTGAAGCAAAAAGGGGATGCACCTAGAGAAGAGAGAGAAACTGCTGCAATCTAACTCCAATTCAGGCGATTCTAAGCAGTCTTTCACCATCATGCTCCAATATATGACGTTAAAGGGTGTTCGCCATCAGAATTGTTTTTCTTTGAAGGAAGCAGATTTACCAAAGTTCTCCAGGTTGCACGAGGAACCAAGCTGGATGAGGAGGTTGATTTTCTAGGCTTGAAGCCAGTCACAAGCTGCTGCAGCACAAGAAACGGGTTTTACTAATCGTAAATCGGATTGAAAAGCCAGAGATGATTTGAACAGAAGGATTTTATCGCTCCTGCAAATAGACCAAACATTGCTCGATTGCCATTCCAAGAAGAACTTCACGTTGAAGCCAAGTGTTGTCCGAGGCTTTAATGACATAGTACCAGTTTGGATCCAAGAAATCATCAAAATCAAGAACAAAAGCAGCTTGTCCTTGCGTGCGAAGAAGCATCTCGGCTTATTCTAGTCGAGAATTGCAATATATCGCACCAGAAGAGACAAGTTCATCATGGGAGTACAATGATTCATATTTATCTATATGACCGTTACTATTCTTCTAATGGTGCATGATCGGAATTATTCATCATATACAACTTAGAGTTGAATGTGGAATATCAAACAATATTACTCTTAAGTCAGCTAGCACTGGAATTCAGTAGCACCAATGTGTTTAGCTTCTACAACAAAAGTCTTATATACAATATTTTCAAAGCCTTTGAGCTCGTGGATAGCAAAATATCATCAAAATTACAAGTATGGAAGCTTGAGAGATAATCGACCATACATGATCGAGATAAAGGAGTTTTACATACAAGAAAAAGTTCTCGGCTGAATGAAGCATAACAGCTTAGAAAAGACTTGACCTATCATGTTTGGGGGAGTAAAGAGAGATAAACATCTCACATCTCAACCTATAGAGAAAGATTTCTTCAGTTCTCAACATTCAACTCCCTAGCTCATTACCATGGGCAGTTCCCAAATTAAACTCCCCGGCTCATTACCACGGGCAGTTCCCAAATTGAACTCCCCGGCTCATTACCACGGCAGTTACCAAATTGAACTCCCTAGCTCATTACCACGGGCAGTTCCCAAATTGAACTCTCTGGCTCATTACCACAGACAATTCCCAAATTGAACTCCCTGGCTCATTACCACGGGCAATTCCCAAATTGAACTCCCTGGCTCATTACCACGGGCAGTTCCAAAATTGAACTTCCTGGCTCATTACCACGGGCAGTTCCCAAATTGAACTCCCTGGCTCATTACCATGGGCAGTTCCCAGAATTGAACTCCCTGGCTCATTACCATGGGCAGTTCCCAGAATTGGAATCCCTTGCTCTTTAGCTCGGCTAGTTCCCAAAATTGAACTCCCTTGCTCTTCAGCTCGGCCAGTTCCCAGAACTGAACTCCCTTGCTCTTTAGCTCGGCCAGTTCCCAAAATTGAACTCCCTGGCTCATTACCATGGGCTGTTCCCAAATCGAACTCCCTGGCTCATTACCACGGGCAGTTCCCAAATTGAACTGCCTGGCTCATTACCATGGGCAGTTCCCAAATTGAACTCCCTGGCTCATTACCATGGGCAGTTCTCAGAATTGAACTCCCTTGCTCTTCAGCTCGGCTAGTTCCCAAAATTGAACTCCCTTGCTCGAACTCATGAAGCAAGGCAGTTCCCAAAGTGAACACGAAACATGGAGGCAATGGAGAAGACTAAAGGAACTATGAAAGGATTAACATAATGCTTGACCAATACATGGTCAACCAAACAACTTCAAATGAAAGCTCAAGAGCTCGACCAGTTTGATGATCCACCCAACCAACAAGCAATTCGGCTAGATCAATTGTTTAAGCATTATGAAAATTCAGATGCATTCGACCAAAACAATGGTTTAAATAGAGATGATACAAAAGGCATGGTTAGTCAAGGTTAATCAAGGAATTTTACAACAGAACAAAGTATAAGATGACCGAGGGCAAGATTTTGTCTTGCAATTTAGCATATGACTTCTCATGGTTGAAAGAAACTTAGTCCCTTGGCCTCGAACATGGAATTAACGTGACCAAGTGACTGGGGGGCTTATGTTATGGATATTTTATAATAGACCTGTCTGGGTCGACCAAAGAAGAACTGGACCAATGAAACCTTGGCCGGACCATGAATAAAACAAAGGCACTAAACAAGGTATACAATTCGAATCATATCCAACCTCCTTAAAGATAGGGATAAGGATTGCAATCAAGTCGGGTTAGTCTTAGAAACCAGATCGGACTCTACAACTACAATCCAAGTAATATTGTCTTGGCGGATAAGATTCCTCTCCTCAGGAAGCTAGCAACAATGACAGAGTTCTATTCGAACTCCATTACTGCATAGTTAAGGTAACCTCTCCTAAGATCTATAAATACCCACATACTCATCATTATCAGATATGCACTCTTGAGTTATTGAATACTTTGAGAGATTGAGCTGGCTTCCTTTGTTCGTTTGAACTAACTTGTTCGTCGGAGACGAAACTCGACCACACGGGTCGAGCACGTATTTGCATGTTCGAGCGTTCGATCAGGAGGGACCAAATTCTGCATCAAAAGTCTTCTGATCCGGCCAAGCTCATCCATCTGATCAAAAGTCTTCTGATCAGTAATTCCTGCAAGACCATAAGATCAAATTAAGGTGGCAAGGAAAGTTTTTTCCAGTGATCTTGGGATCCTTCTTGTGGGATTCAATTAGAGCTTCGATGTCACTAAAGTGATGAGATTTCACTAGGAGCCTGACAGCGAGGTCTTGAGCAAGCTATCGTAAGGGTTATCGAAGAAAGGCGCTTCACAAGGTTGAACAGAAAAATGAGGAAAAAAAGAAAGAAGTTTTGATAAAAGAATGCAAATTACCCATATTAGTAAATTTAATAAAGGAGATAAATTACTAGTAGATCATGATAATATCATAAAACAAAATCTAAAAGATAATACATATTTATATACTCAAAGACAAGATATTAATAAATCAAGATAGGTTTAATCTAAAATGTATTCTTACTCAAGAACAAATTATTAAATAAAAAGAATAAATCATTTACTAATAAATTATGTAAATCAAACATCATCTAAAATGCATTCATAATCAAGATCAAATTATAAATTTAAAAAAATAATCAATCACTAAGAAATCATGTAAAACCATAAACTTGATCGTAGAAAAATAAAACAATAACATATTGAAAATATGAAGATTGTACTTATCATGGAAAAATCACAAAAAGAATAATCACCCTTAGATAGAGGTCCTTCAACACTCTATATTATCTTCTTCTTTTCCTACATCCTTGTATTTCGTCCCTATTTTTACTTAACCAATATGGATTTTCAATTCTGTTGTTTAATATACTCACCATTAACTCCACGTTCTCACCATCTTTCTTCTCTCCCCTCAATATTCCCTCGACTTTCTCTCTTCTTAAATCCTCTAAAACTTCACATTTTTCACCATCCATTTCTCTCTCATCTCAATATACTTCAATATTCCCTCAATATTCTCTCCTCCTAAATCCTACTAAACTCCACGTTTTTTTCCCCCCTTTTTTTTTTTTCTGGTAAGGAAGGGGGGGAGCGGGAGGGGGGGAACCCCCCTCCCCCCCGAATATTATACATTGTCATATTTGCCGGGTTTCACCCGGTCTCAACAGGAGAAAACCTGATCGGGCCTGGACCGAATGGGGCTCCACATGACAGTTGATCGGGAAGGATGCCGATCGTCCATGACCAAAAGCGCAACGTACGCCACAGATATGGCAATCATCCTTGTTATAGAAAGTCAACTCAGCAGCTGATTGAATGGGACTAACAACAAGGGAGCATGATCCGAGGAGAAACATCAGCCCTTGTCTGGCTGACTTACCAAATACATAAAAGGTAATATCCATACTATAAATGCACAGATCTACCCCTCCGGTAAGTAACCAATACACACTGAGTCTATTCTTGTGTAGCTTTAACACGAGACCTCTCGCTCTTCGTATTCTGACTTCATCATCGGAGGCGGTTGCCCAGCGCACAAGCCGGCCCGTATCTAACCCTTTTTGCAGGACTCACCGTCCCGGATACGAGAGGTGACTCAGCCGGATCCAGAAGCATAAGTGATCCGCATCAGTTTGGCGCCGTCTGTGGGAACGACAAAGCTTGGAAGTCATGGTGCGACGAACTAACGGACGTTCCCGACAAGAAAGTACAGGGGATGATCGAGTAATTCCCGAAGAAATGATTAATCCATCGGTTCACGAGGAACAAGAGGTACTTCCAGACAACATGGTTCTGGACGATCCAAATGAAGAAGGAACATCGCGAGGTCCCCGGGACCAAGCCATTATGGCAGATATGGACGAGATACGCAAAGGTATGCTCGAAATGCAAGGGGTATTACGCGGTTTGGTCCATCAAATTGGGGTCGAACAAGGACCAAGGCGTAATACCCAGTCCGGAAGGTTAATGAAAGCCTTCAGGACGGTACGAGGAGCCCGACATGCAAGGCGCATCCCGAGAACACAAAATACTCGGGAACAAAGGGAAATACAACCCGATCGTAGCAAGCGCCAAACCACGCCCAATGGGACAAGGATCAGTGCTTTAGAGCGTATTTCGTTGCCGCCTAAAACAGGATCCTTGCCCCCCAGGGATCGTCGGGAAGAGGTCGATGAGATCGTGGATAAGGAGGAAGAAGGGGAAAGCCAACCCCAACATTCAAGGTCGAGAATTTCGACCTCTCGGGCACCATCCCAAAGGAAGGAGACTACGACCCCTCGGTCGAGGGGGGAGCGTGTCGAGTCCGATGAAGATGGAACAAGGCAAAACCGGCTGCGAAGGCGAGTGGCCGAGGTCGAACGAAAGCTGGAAGACCGGGATCATGACGAAGATCTTGACGTAGTAGATCGGGAGCCGTTCTCGGATGAAATCATGAACATGCCTCTCCCTAGAAATTTCATCATGCCGACCTTCACCCCTTTTGAAGGGAAAACAAATCCAAAGGAGCATATCAGCTACTTTAAATCAGTAATGACTGTGCTAGGTCGGGAGGATGAATTGCTCTGCAGAACTTTTCCAGCGTCACTCAAGGGCCCGGCTATTAAATGGTTTAGTAGTCTACGACCAGCATCAATAAATAATTTCCGGGAGTTGGCCCAGAAATTCATAGCCCGATTCCGCAGCGCAATCGGGAGTAAAAAGACGTCCGACAGTCTCTTTGGCATACGACAAGGACGAAATGAGTCCATTCGGGATTATCTGAAAAGATTCGACGAAGTTTCCATCGAGATCGAGGAACTTGATGATCAAGTTGCATATAGTGCGCTTTGGAGTGGCATTACCCACCAAAGGCTTCTGGAAGTCTTGCTGACGGATAAGCCAAGAACGTACGGGATGCTGTTACGCAGGTGCCAAAAGCAAGCCAGTGTTTATGAAGTGATAAATGCTCGAGTCAAAGCAGATCGGGACAGAAGATCAGATCGGGATGTGGATAAACCATCCCCGAGTTACAAGCATCAGAGGTCAAAAAGTAACTGGAAGCGTGAACAAGTGAACTATACTCCTCTAAACTCGAAGCCGTCAGAAATTCTGATGAATATTCGGGATAAAAAGGAGTTGAAATGGCCCGGGAAGATACGTGCACCTCCAGAAGATCGGGATATGACGAAATATTGCCGATTCCACCAGGATTACGGCCATCATACGGATGCCTGTCGGAATCTGAAGTTTGAAATAGAAAAATTGATTCAGCAAGGAAAGCTGGGTCAGTATGTAAAGCAATCGGGGAAGAGCCGAGCGTACTCACCCGCGCCAAAGAAAAGAGGCCGATCCCCAAGTCCAAAAGAACTTGTCAAAAAAGCGGACAAGGGAACGGAGAAGGCGGATCGGGAAGAAACACCTGTGTACGTGATTATGGGGGGACCAACTGTGGAATCAATCAGAAAGGCAAAGCAAAAGGCTCGGTTCGTAGGGGTTGTTCATTTGCCTAAGAAAAGGCAAAATCCGGCATGTCCCGAGCCAATAACTTTTACGGACGCGGACTTAGATGGTGTCACGTCACCACATGATGACGCGATTATCATCAAAGTCAAAATAGCAAACCGGGAGGTTCACCGAGTTCTGGTGGACACAGGATCTTTTGTCGATCTCATCTCGTATGATGCCTTCAGAAGATTGAAGTTGGCTGATGATTTGTTGACACCATCATCAACGCCACTATATGGTTTCGCAGGATCATCCACAGTGGCAGAAGGAACGATCCATCTGGATCTCAAAGTTGGAAAGTCACCTCGAGATACTTTGGTTCGGGTAAACTTTATGGTGGTCGGGGAGCTGTCGGCATATAATGTCATTCTGGGACGACCAACATTGAATGCACTTGAAGCAGTGGTGTCTCCCAGACATATGAAGTTAAAGTTCCCGACCGAATCAGGAGTCGGGGAATGTTGCTCAGATCAATCGGCTTCCCGACAATGTTATACAAACTACTTGAAGGAAAAGCGTAAGCCAGAAAGTTCGGGAACAGCCATGAACGTCGAGGTTCGGGATGATCGTGATGAGGAAAGCATGCAACGGGCGGAACCCGTGGAAAAGCTGGAAAGGATCCAACTTAGTCAATCCTTTCTTGACCGAGGAACGTTTATTGGCTCAGAACAACCGGAAGATTTCAAGGAAGAACTTACCCGGTTCTTGTGTGATAATGCGGATATCTTTGCATGGTCGGCAAGTGATATGCCCGGGATAGACAGGCGGGTAGCAGAGCACAAGCTCTGGATACGGAAGGACGCAACCCCGGTCATCCAAAGACGAAGAAATTTTGCGATTGAAAAGAACGAGGCAATCAGGGTCGAGGTTGACAAATTAGAGAGGTCGGGTTTCATAAAACCAATCGAATGCCCGACCTGGCTGGCCAATGTGGTCATGGTTAAGAAAGCAAACGGAAAATGGAGAATGTGTACCGATTACACTGACTTGAACAAAGATTCCCTAAGGATTGCTACCCTCTCCCGAGGATTGATCTTCTGATCGATGCCACTGCTGGTCACGAAGTCCTTAGTTTCATGGACGCATACTCGGGATATAACCAGATCTTGATGAGTCGGGAGGACGAGAAACACACTTCCTTTATGATTGATCGGGAGAGTTATTACTACCGAGTAATGCCGTTCGGCTTGAAAAATGCAGGGGCAACTTATCAGAGAGCTGTCAATAGAATTTTTCAAAGGCAAATCGGGCGAAACATGGAGGTCTATGTAGACGACATGCTTGTAAAAAGCTTGGTTCGGGCAAGACATTTGGCTGACTTGGAAGAGACATTTGATGTTCTCAGGACGTACCGAATGCGCCTGAACCCTGAAAAATGCGCCTTCGGGGTTTCGTCGGGAAAGTTCCTTGGGTTCATGGTTTCCCAAAGAGGAATCCAGGCTGATCCAGAAAAGATTCAAGCACTGATCGAGATGACACCACCAGTTACAATAAAAGAAATCCAGTGTTTAACCGGGAGGGTGGCCGCTTTGAACCGGTTCATATCCCGAGCTGGGGAAAAGTGCAACACGTTCTTCAAAGCCTTGAAGACTACGTCAAGCTCGGGAACAGTCACTTGGACACCGGAATGCCAACAGGCCTTTGATCATCTTGTAATGTATCTCGGGACAACACCTGCTTTTGGCCCGACCCCGTGTCTGGGAGGTCCTTACGATCTATCTGGCAATTTCGCCAACGGCGGTCAGTGCAGTTTTGGTTCGGGGTGATACCGTTCAGAACCCGATCTACTATGTGAGCCATGTGCTTATAGATGCTGAAAAGCGGTACCCGGACATCGATAAACAGGCGTTGGCGCTTCTCGTGGCATCACGAAAACTAAGGCCTTACTTCCAATCACACCCGATAATAGTCCCGACTAATTTTCCATTAAAGAAAATACTACAAAGACCTGATGTGGCAGGGAGGATGGTCGGGTGGTCCGTGGAGCTTAGTGAGTACCAGATCGAATTTAGACCGAGGACGGCCATAAAAGCCCGTGTATTGGCCGACTTTGTTGTCGAAAGCACTCTACCACGGGGGAGCGACCCAGTATCAACGGCTGGAGTATCCGACTTGTGGATTCTGCATGTTGATGGTTCGAGCAATGTTCGAGGATCGGGAGCAGGCTTGACCCTCTGTAGTCCCGAAAACTTCACTATTAGCTATGCTATAAGGTTTAAATTCCCAGCCTCAAACAATGAAGCAGAGTACGAAGCTGTCATAGCAGGCTTACGAGTGGCCCGAGCTCTCAGGGTTCGGGAGCTAGAAGTAAGAAGTGACTCTCAACTGGTTGTCAACCAAATCAAGGGGGAGTATGAAGCGAAGGATGAAAGAATGGCTAAGTATTTAGTCAAGGTTGGACAGTTTCAAACTTTCTTCGAACGGGTAACATACCGACAGATACCAAGAAAAGAAAATGAAAACGCGGATGAACTCTCCCGATTGTCAATGGCAAACTACAAAAACTTGGACTCGGCGGTTTACATTGAAGAATTAAGTGGCCCGAGTATCCAGGAGGTAGAAACCTTTGAGATCAGTAAGGAACCAGACTGGACCACACCTCTGATTGCGTATATTCGGGATTACATTCTCCCGACTGATCCAAAGGAAGCAAAAAGAGTCCGGAATCAAGCCGCTCGGTTCACCATGGTCGGGGATCAGCTGTATAGGAGGTCCTTCACAAATCCTCTCTTGAGATGTGTTGGGCCATCCCGAGCAAGTTATGCCCTAGCTGAAATCCACGAGGGCATATGTGGCGCACACATGGGTGGGAAGGCATTGGCACAAAAAGTATTAAGGTCGGGAATATTCTGGCCTACAGTACAAAAGGACGCGATTGAATATGTCCGTAAGTGCGAACGATGCCAGAAACACGCTAATGTCCCAAAGTTACCAGCGGTCCCCATGATATCCGTCTCCAACCCGACGCCATTTGCGATGTGGGGAATGGACCTTGTCGGCAAACTACCGAAAGCTCCTAAGAATCGGGAGTATATGGTGGTTGCAATAGATTACTTCACAAAGTGGGTCGAGGCTGAACCATTATCTTCCATCACGGAGAAACAGATGGAAAAGTTTTTTGAAGAGAAGATAATATATAGGTTCGGGATACCCCGGATATTAGTGACGAACAATGGCAAACAATTTGAAGGCGCCGGGTTCAAATCCTTTTGTATGAGGTACCATATAGAACATCGATTCGCTTCGGTTGCCTACCCCCAGAGCAATGGACAAGTGGAGGTCACCAACAGGACGCTTCTCGATGGGATCAAAAAAAGGTTGGAGAATAATCGGGCAATGTGGGTCGAGGAATTCCCGAGCGTCCTCTGGTCATACAGAACTACGGTGCGAACCCCAACTGGCGAAACCCCTTTTTGTTTAGCTTATGGGACTGAAGCCCTAGCTCCCGTGGAAGTATTGGCTGGATCGTTACGTTATGATGCGTTTAACGAGCAACAAAATGATCAAGGACTAAGGGAGAATTTAGATCTTTTGCAAGAAGCCCGAGCAAGAGCACAACAGAAGAATGTATTGTATCAAAAAAGAGCAGCACAACACTACAATTCTCGGCTTAAGAACCAAAGATATAGATCGGGAGATCTGGTTTTAAGACGTACAGGGGCTTTAGACCCGAGAAATCAAGGAAAGCTAGCTCCAACATGGGAAGGACCTTACCTGGTAGAAAAAGAAACAAGGCCGGGATCATACCGACTGAAGAATGTAGAAAGCGGAAAACCGATTGATCGTTCATGGCATTCCACCAATTTGAGAAAGTTCTACCAATAACCATTATAGACGTCAGGTCTGTTCCGACTGTGCCTCCATCTTTTACCAGATCAAATCTTTCTAAGGAAGATACAATAAATTCGGGTCCATCCCGTTTACAATTACTCCTTTTTAAAGGAACTTGCATCTTTTCTTAAAGATACCATTCACTCGGGTTCATTCTTGTTTGAATAATAATTCCTTTTTAAAGGATCTTGCATCTTTCCTGAAAGATACCACTCATTCGGGTTCACTCCCGTTTGATTAATTACTTCTTTTTAAAGGAACTTGCATCTTTTCTTAAAGATACAATTCACTCGGGTTCATTCCCGTTTGATCAATAATTCCTTTTTTAAAGGACTTGCATCTTTTCTGAAAGATACCACTCACTCGGGTTAACTCCCGTTTGATTAATTACTCCTTTTTAAAGGAACCTGCATCTTTTCTTAAAGGTACCATTCACTCGGGTTCATTCTCGTTTGATCAATAATTCCTTTTTAAAGGATTTTCATCTTTTTCTGAAAGATACCACTCACTCGGGTTCACTCCCATTTGTTTAACAAATCCTTTTTTGAAGGAATTTACATCTAGGAGATACAAATCACTCGGGTTAATCTCGTTAATCCACAGGGGGAAGTTGTTTGTGCAACAAAAATAGAGAAAAAACTTGATTCATTCATAAAAAAAATTACAATATTCGGTATCAAGCTTTAGTCAATTTTCACCGAAGGACTCTCGGGAAGATCTTCTCCAGTAGCTGGTTCAGTCGCGCCTTCAAGGGACTCCAGCATACCTACAATATCGGCAGGAGAACCTTGAACCTCTTCATCACCCCGATCATGCTCATCTGGCAGCTCACTAACTTCTTCTCGAGCTACTGTTTCTTCATCTTCACCCTCCCCTCTTACTTCGTCCTCAGGGGAAGGTTGGGGAAGAGGATCAATATAATCCATAGCGTCGGGAAAAGGGAAATCTTCAAGCTCGGGAAGACCTTCGGGACAAGGGCGTTTGAGCTCATCATAAATCAAAGGGTCCAACAGCTTCTCCAACTCTAGGGGACGGGGAAGATCTGTTTGCTCTAGAGCCTTTTTAAAGGCAACCCGCATACCTCTCTTAAAGGCGGGAGTAGCAACAGCCAAAGTGAGACTCTTAAACTCTTGAGTCATGCAGTATTCCTCCAACACACCTCGTCTAGAGGCTTCAGGACCCGAGGACTCCAGCTCTTTCAACTTCTCTCTCAGCTGGGCATTCTCATTCTTCACCACCAATAAGAGGGCTTCAGACGCCCTCAAATCCTCAGACACCTTCCCGACTCTCTCCTCCAGGTCATTAACCTTCCCTTTATACTTACTTTTTCTTTTGGAAAGGGCATCCCTTTCCTTCTTCAGCTTGGCCGCTTTCTCTTCGGCATCTTTCAGCTTCTTCTCCGCCTCTTCCTTTTCAGTGGTAGCAGTGCAGGCCTGAACGTTCGACTCCCCGTGGAGCTGTTCGTCCAGCGCTAACTGCTTTGCTTGGTCCCGAGCCCTACGAAGAGACTCAGAAAATATGTGTACGGCACCAGCAACGTATCTGAAGAAAGATTACCCGGGTAAGAAGAGTGATAATAGTGATTCGGGAGAAAAAGGGAGAAAAAGACAGGTACCTGAATCCTTCATTAAAAAACTCCCTATTCGGGAGATTGCGCAGATACGTTGCATCAGCATCGTTTGTAGCTTCATTTAGCCACTGTTCGGCATACTCGGAATCACTGAAAATGGTGTTAAAACCGAAATCACCGGCCGAAGAAGAGGGGGCAACCTCCGGGGGGGGGGCCCCCCAACCCCCTTTTGGGAGGGGGGGGGGGGCGCCCGCCGGCCCTCCCCCCCCCCGGGGAGGGGGCTCCCCCCTCGTCTCCTGGGGGGTGGGGGGGGGGGGGGGGGGCGCGCCGCGCCCCGGCGCCCGCGGGGGGGCTTTGGGGCGTGTTGGGCGGCCCCCGGGGCGGGGGGGGGGGGGGGCGCGCCCCCTTCCCTCCTCCCCCCCCCCCCCTGCCCCCCCCCCCCTGATCCTCCCCCCAAACTTAATTAAATCTATCGAAAAAGAAAGAGGAAGCAAGAGAAAAGAAACAAAAAGAAAGAAAAAAAAAAAAAAAAAAAAGCAGGCAGGGGGGGGGCGCAAGCCCGGAGCGCCCCCGGCGTGCCTGCGGTGGTCCCCTTGGGTGGTCTGTGTGAAAACTGTAAAAAATAGAGTTAAGATTTATAACTTTTATACTTGAGATTGCTTGATTTAGGAGTATTTTGTCTTTGTTTTAGTGATAGTATTCATTAGGTGTTGTTTTATTTAGTCTCAACATGTTGCATTTTGTTTAGTTCATTTTTGTCACATTGCATGAATTTCCCTTCTTTTTATGGATGAATTTGACTGTTTCTCTTTCTCTTGAACATGTAGGTGAAGATTCATAAAGAACATGTCCTCTAACTTTGTTGTAGAGTTGTTGCTGCATTGCTACAACAACGGAGCAGAATATTCTCAGATCCAATTCAAATGGAATTGACCAAAAAGGGCTAACTTAAGTGGACTAAATTCTTGTAAATACATGATGGTTTTCAGCCCTTGATCTCAGGAGGAAGGTTCTAATCCTATGGCCAGAATCTAACCTAATGATTGAAGACATTTATGGAAGAAAGAGAAGAGAGGCAAGGAGGACAAGAGGGGAGATTCGACCAAGGTGTGGATGATAGACTTGGCTGAGAGGAAGGAGGTAGAGAATGAATGCTGGAGCTCTTGTGGAAGCAAGGAGCTGCTGGAGTTGCTGATTTGCTGAAGAAGAAAGCTGGAGCTCATGTGGAAGCATTGAAGCCTTAGTTTATTCTTGTTTATATAACTCTATCTTCTTATTTTCTAGTCTCATGTCAACTATACTTGGTTTTATGCATTCGAATTCTGTTATGGGCTAAATCTTAGCTGTGTTGGGATGATAGTAGTACCTAAACCTGAATTTTGATATGTAATTAATCATGTGTTCTTTAGTTTTATTGCAATCCACTTTATTGTTAATGAATTCAGCATGTTATATTGACTAATTTCAGTTCTTGAATGATCTTTCTTGAATGAATGTTATGATTTCATTAATTGGAAAATTAATGAAGTCTAGGTGTTTGTTGAATTGTGTGAGTTAGCATCATCTTTAATTAGGTTGTGTTAATTAGTAGGTTGGGTAGGAATACCCAATTACCTCACATTACCATTGATTGGATTGGGTTTAAATTGCATTCTTAATTCAATTCTTCATAGGAATATGCTGATGTTGATTTAGGATGCTAGCTTATGTGTATTGGAAAATACCATATTGCCATTCATTCCAAGTTCTTGATTTATCTTGGGGTTGTAGTATTGCTTTAGTATTTGTGTTTTAAAATTGGGGGAAGGGAAACTTGATTCCTAACATACTTGTCACTCATTAAGTTTCTTCCATTGCTCAAATCTATATTTTAGTTCCTTAGTTTTCTTTACCTGTCATTTGGTTAATTAGTTAGACAAACACCAATCAACCTTGTTAATTTCATTTAAATCAATTTTATTTTTACATTGAAAGTTAAGGATATAATTCTCCGTGGGATCGATTTTGTACTTATCATTTATTACTTGATTGCGATACGTATACTTGCGTAATATCTTGAGATACAAGCAACAAGTTTTTGGCGCCGTTGCCGGGGAATTTTGTCTTTGATAATTAGTGTAGAAGTAAGTTTTTGTTTTATCTACTGAAATTTCTTTACTTTGATATTAGTTTCCTTTTATTCTCAGGTGTTTTTACCCTTGTATGAACACGCTGCCTGATCAAGAGTTGGCACCCTTTGACATCGAAATAGAAAGGACATTTCGAGCTAGAAGAAGGGAGCAACGAGGCCTAGCAGCAGTTCCAACAATGGCTGAAGCAGTGAGAAATGGATTGAATAATAATGAGAATAATATGGCAGCTGAGGGTGATGATAGAGATAGAGCCATCAGAGCATACGCTGTCCCCATGTTGCATGAGCTGAATCCAAGCATAGTACGGCCAGATATTCAAGCCTTACATTTTGAACTTAAGCCGGTGATGTTCCAAATGCTTCAAACTGTGGGACAATTCAGTGGGCTTTCAACAGAAGATCCTCATCTCCATCTTAGACTCTTCATGGAAGTAAGTGACTCTTTCAAGATACCTGGAGCAACTGAAGAGGCTTTGAGATTGAAGCTATTCCCTTATTCATTGCGGGATAGAGCAAGAGCGTGGTTGAACTCCTTACCTCCCCAATCAGTAGCTACATGGAATGACTTGGTAGAGAAGTTCTTGATGAAGTACTTCCCTCCAACAAAGAATGCCAAGCTCAGAAATGACATAACTGGTTTTCAACAGTTGGATAGTGAGTCTTTATATGAGGCATGGGAGAGGTTTAAGGAGCTCTTGCGTAAATGTCCTCATCATGGCATTCCTCATTGGATTCAGATGGAGACTTTCTACAATGGTTTAAGTGGACAAACTCGATCCATAGTTGATGCATCAGCCAATGGGGCTATATTGGCAAAGTCTTACAATGAGGCTTATGAAATTTTGGAAAGGATGGCCAACAACAACTACCAATGGCCAGTTGAAAGAGCTGCTGCAAGTAAGAGGGTGGCTGGAATTTATGAGTTGGATGCAGTGACAGCCTTAACTGCACAAGTTTCATCTCTCACTAGTGTGTTAAAATCTGTAAACTTGGCTGCAATCGTACAACCACAACAAAATCTAGCAGTCTCTTGTACATATTGTGGTGGGGAGCATGTCTTTGATAGTTGTCCATCTAACCTTAATCAGCCTACTATGTTGGTAATTTCAGCAAAGCTAATAACCCATATTCCAACACTTATAATCCTGGTTGGAGGCAGCACCCTAACTTCTCTTGGAATGGTCAAGGACAGAATGTAGGCCCATCATCTACCCCAACTAGACCTTATCAACTTCCAAGTGCTCAACAAGCAAGTGAAGATTCAGCTTATAGAACCTTCTTCATCAATTGAGCTCCTATTGAAAGAATACATGGCAAAGAATGATGCAATTATTCAGAGCCAAGCAGCTTCATTGAGAAATTTGGAGAATCAAGTTGGGCAGCTAGCTAATGCTTTAAGCAACAGACCTCAAGGATCACTGCCAAGTGATACTGAAAATCCTAGGCGGGAAGGCAAAGAGCATTGCAAGGTTATTTCATTACGGAGTGGGAAATATATAGAGCCACCTCATGTTAAGTCCAATCAACCGAAGGAAACTAATCCCTGTCCAAGAAGAAAGGGAAAAGGAAGATCCAGTGGCTGTTCAAAAAGACCAATCTGATTTTGAACACCAAAGTGTTGAACCACCAGCTACAGCTCCATTGCAACAGGGTTCTCCAGAAAAAGTGCCTTATAAACCACCCCCTTTCCTCAAAGATTTCAAAGGCAGCAACAAAACCATCAGTTCAAGAAATTCTTGGATGTTTTGAAGGAGCTCCACATCAATATACCATTGGTAGAAGCACTTGAACAAATGCCAAATTATGTGAAATTCATGAAAGACATCCTTTCTAAAAAAAAAGATTTGGAGAGTTTGAAACAGTAGCCATGACACAAGAGAGTAGTGCCTTCTTGCTGAACAAGCTTCCTCAAAAATTAAAGGATCCTGGGAGTTTCACCATTCCTTGTGCTATTGGAGAAAATTATATTGGGAGAGCCCTTTGTGACCTTGGAGCTAGCATTAACCTTATGCCAATGTCAATCTTCAAGAAGCTTGGTGTGGGAGAAGCAAGGCCAACTACAGTAACACTTCAGCTGGGCCGATAGATCCTTAGCTCATCCCGAAGGAAAAATTGAAGATGTCTTGGTAAGAGTTGATAAGTTCATCTTCCCTGCTGATTTCATTGTTCTTGATTTTGAAGCTGATAGAGATGTGCCCATCATTCTTGGAAGACCCTTCTTGGCCACTGGAAAGACTTTGATTGATGTGCATAAAGGAGAATTAACTATGAGGGTAAATGGAGAGCAAGTCACTTTCAATGTTCTCCAGGCAATGAAATCTCCAGATGAGATAGAGCAATGCTCAATGGTAGATATCATAGAGGAGCTGGTTTTAGAAGAAGTTGAGACAAAGGGTAGTAAAGATCCATTAGAGCTTTCATTAACATCTGAAATTTCACAAGTGGGTGATGAAGCAGGTAGCTACATTAAATGGTTAGATGCAAGACCAGCTGAGACATTAAGAAAGAATGGATTTGATCCTCTTGTATTATCTGAGCATGCAACTCAATCTCCTAAGCCATCAATTGAAGAGCCTCCTGTGTTAGAATTGAAGCCTCTTCCAGGACACCTTAGGTATGCCTATTTGGGTGAAGGAAAGACACTTCCAGTTATCATTTCAGCAGTGCTAACAGCAGAGCAAGAAGATATGTTAATTAAAGTGCTGAAGAAATACAGCAAAGCATTAGGATGGACCATATCAGATATCAAGGGAATCAGCCCATCAATTTGCATGCACAAAATTCTGCTGGAAGACTGCTGTAATAATTCTGTGGAGCATCAAAGGAGGCTGAATCCAATTATGAAGGAAGTGGTCAAAAAGGAAATCATTAAATGGTTAGATGCTGGGGTGGTGTATCCAATTTCAGACAGCAAGTGGGTGAGTCCAGTACAATGTGTCCCCAAGAAAGGAGGAATGACAGCTTGTGGAGAATGATAATAAGGAGTTGATACCTACAAGAATAGTGAGTGGGTGGAGAATATGTATGGACTATAGGAAGCTTAACAAGGCTACAAGGAAAGATCATTTCCCTCTACCCTTCATTGATCAAATGCTTGATAGATTGGCTGGAAAAGAGTATTATTGCTTCTTAGATGGATACTCAGGGTACAATCAAATAGCCATTGCTCCTGAAGATCAACATAAGACCACTTTCACTTGCCCATATGGTACCTTTGCCTTTAGAAGAATGCCTTTTGGTCTTTGTAATGCCCCAGCCACTTTCCAAAGATGTATGATGGCCATTTTCACTGATATGGTGGAACAATTTGTAGAGGTGTTTATGGATGATTTTTCGGTTTTTGGAGAAACTTATGATGAATGTCTCACTCACTTGGCAAAAGTTCTACAGAGATGTGAAGAAACCAATTTAGTCCTCAACTGGGAAAAATGCCATTTTATGGTTAGAGAAGGGATTGTTCTTGGACACAAGGTTTCCAAACAGGGTCTAGAAGTGGATAAAGCCAAGGTTGCCATTATAGAAAAATTACCACCACCATCAAGTGTGAAAGGGATTAGAAGCTTTCTTGGACATGCTGGGTTTTATAGAAGGTTCATAAAAGATTTTTCACAAATATCTAAACCATTGTGTAGCCTGCTTGAAAAAGAAAGTCAATTCAGCTTTAGTGAAGCATGTATGACAAAGATTTTTAGAGTTGAAGAAGCAAGCTGATCTCTACACCCATCATTGTGGCACCGGATTGGTCTATTCCCTTTGAGGTCATGTGTGATGCTAGTGATTGGGCTGTAGGAGCAGTTTTGGGACAGCGTAAGAATAAGGTATTCCATTCAATCTATTATGCTAGTCGGACCCTATCAGGAGCACAACTGAATTACACTGTCACCGAAAAAGAGCTCTTGGCAGTTGTGTTTGCATTTGACAAATTTAGAGCTTATCTAGTGGGGGCAAAGGTCATTGTGTTCACAGATCATTCAGCCATCAAATATTTGATACACAAGAAGGATGCTAAACCAAGGCTGATTAGATGGATCTTATTGCTTCAAGAGTTCAATTTGGAGATAAAAGATAGGAAGGGGACTGAGAATCAAGTGGCTGACCATCTGTCTAGGTTGGAAAATCCAAACCAAGCAGCTGAATTTGAAATTAAAGAAGTCTTCCCCGATGAACAACTCTTTGTCGCTTTCCCTCTCAACACCTTGGTATGCTGATTTTGCTAATTATTTAGCCAGCGGACTTCTACCCCCTATGATGCCCACTCAACAAAGGAAGAAATTTTTACATGAGGTTAAAAGGTATTTCTGGGATGAACCATTCTTATTCAAGCTATGTGCAGATCAAATATTGAGGCGTTGTATCCCTGAGGTAGAAGTAGAGGATGTGTTGAGGCAATGCCATGACTCCCCATATGGTGGACATTATCAAGGAGATAGGACAGCAGCAAAGGTCTTGCAATCGGGGTTTTATTGGCCAAGTATGTTCAAGGATGCCTATCAATTCATTCAAAAATGTGATAGATGTCAAAGAGTGGGAAACATCTCAAAAAGGAATGAAATGCCCTTAACCAATATCTTGGAAGTAGAATTGTTTGATGTTTGGGGAATTGATTTCATGGGGCCTTTTATTCCTTCATATGGCAATCTTTACATTTTAGTAGCAGTGGACTATGTATCCAAGTGGGTGGAGGCTGCTGCTTGTTCAACTAATGATGCAAAGGTGGTTATTGACTTCATGAGAAAGAATATCTTCACTAGATTTGGTACTCCAAGAGCCATAATCAGTGATGAAGGTTCACATTTTTGCAACAAATATCTTGGAGCTCTATTGTCTAAATATGGAGTTCGCCACAAAGTTGCCTCAAGCTATCACCCCCAAACAAATGGACAAGCTGAAGTTTCTAATAGACAAATCAAGTTGATTTTGGAGAAAACAAGATGCCCAACAAGGAAGGATTGGTCCATAAGGTTAGATGACTCCCTTTGGGCCTACCGGACTGCCTACAAAACACCTTTTGGAATGTCACCATATCAACTTGTGTTTGGAAAGGCTTGCCATCTACCATTGGAACTAGAGCATAAGGCATACTGGGCAATTAAGAAATTCAATTTTGACTCTACTTTGGCTGGTGAGAAGAGAATGCTACAACTCCATCAACTTGATGAATTCAGGCTCCAAGCATATGAAAATGCCAAACTCTACAAGGAGAAAGTGAAGAAATGGCATGACAAGAAAATCTTGCAGAGGGTATTTGAACCAGGTCAGCAAGTTCTGCTGTTCAACTCCAGACTCAAATTATTTCCAGGAAAGCTGAAATCAAGATGGTCGGGTCCTTTTACAATAATGACAAGATTTCCACATGGAGCGGTGGAGTTGCAAGAGGGCATCTCTAACAGGAAATTTCTAGTCAATGGGCAAAGAATCAAGCATTATTGGGGAGCACCATTGGAGCGGGACAAATCTTCAATCAACCTTCAAGAGGCTTAAAAAGAAGGGAGGTCACTTAGATTTCATTATTTTTAGTTTAATTGTGTGCTATTAGTTCATTATTGTTAAAAAAAAATAAATAAAAAAAAAAAAATAAAAAAAAAAAAAATAAAATGAATGATAGATAATTTGCTAACATGTATATTTTGATGTGCAGGGAGTGTGGGGAACAAAAAGAGAGTGATTGGGTGTTTTTCCAAATTTATCATTAAATCCAACTGCTGAACAGAGCATGTTTCAATATCCAGCAAATTTCACTATCTTTGTAGTAGCGATGTGGCCACAATGCTACTACAAAGTTTTGACCCTCAGCTACGGGTCTTGCATGTTCTGTTAACACATTCTATTCTCTGTTGAAACTTACATTCTGTGTTCGTTGCTATAGCAAAGCTGCAGCAAAGCTACAACAACGATTAAACCACTCACCCGACCCGGTTTCATCTCAAACCCAACCAACCCATCAAAAATACACTTCTAACTTCTATCAGACCCTGCTGAACCCATACTGATTCGAACCAATTTCATTTTTTTTTAAACCCTTCTAAACCAATACCAACCCAAACCCATAAAACCTCTCATTTCAAATCCAAATCAACGAAACACTCAGCTCACTTCGTCGACTCTCACGGCACCATCGTCTCCTCCACTGCAACTCATCCTCATCTTCTCTTCCATTTTCTGTTTTTCAAAGACTTTCACACCTCCATTTACCTACATTCACCCACCACAGCAATCTTCTTCTTCACCGATAGCCCATCTTTCAAAAAAAAAAAAAACCCTAACTTTTTCCCCCATTCCATTCTCGAATCACTTCTCAGAGGACTACCGATGTCGTACTGGGTTTCGGGCATGTTTTTGTGGTATTTCGACCTTTCATCTTCCCTACACCACATCAGCTAAGTGTTCTCCCCATTTCTTTTCTTTCATTCTATATTTTTGAACTTTCTGATTTGCTGTGTTTTTGTTGAATGTTCAATTTGTGGTTTGTGGGTTATGTGTTTGTTCTTATGTTGTCTTAGTGTATGTTTTCGTTAGGGTATATACAACTTTTCTTATTTGTTTGGGTGTTATTTTGGAGCTACAATCACTTGCACACACCAATACAAAGATTTCGGGTCATCGTTACCCTATGCTCATATCCTCTGTTTTTATGCTTGCCATTTGCACCTAAAACAACATAGAATTTGTTTGTTTGTTTGTTTTTGTTTGCTTAGTTATAGTTCATTGTTTGTTAATTGTTTGTTCTTGTTTTCTACTTTTATGGTGTCTCTGTTTTTGTTAGATAAGGTATGTTTTAGTGTTTGTTTGATTAGTTATTTTTTTTTTTTTTTATTTTCTACAATTTGTTTGATTAGTTGTTGCAGTGTTTTTGTTAGCTAAGGTCTGTTTTAGTGTTTGTTTGACTTCAATAGTGGTTGTTAGGGGCCAACCCTGTGCACTCCATTCGAAATGGCCCCTAAGAAGAAGAGCAGAACAGACCCTAGTTCTAGTGCTTCAATGAGTCCCTCTTATTTTGCCTCTCCCTTAGCTGAGAACCGCTTCACATCCATCTCCACCAAGAACTTTCTTCCGGAGAAGGGGTTCAAATTAAAACCCAATGAAGCCCAAGCCTTTCCATTCATCCCATCCATTATAGCTAGGCATCATTGGGAACAATTTTGCACCCATCCTGGTGCCTACATCCCTTCCATAGTCTACGAATTTTATGCCAATCTCACCGCCCCCATCTCAGATCAAGTCTATGTTAGGGGGATGCACATACCTATAGATGGACCATCCATTAATGCCTATTATGCATTGGCCAATGTGGAGGATGAGCACAATGCCTATCTTGCGTCAGCAGATCCTACTGCCATGCATAACATTATCCGGACTTTATGTTCTCATGGCACGGAGTGGTCCTCCTCCACCCAAGGTGCATTAACTATTGCCCGCCACACCTTGCAACCGGCAGCCAAAATTTGGTACCATTTTTTACAGACCCACTTGATGCCCTCCACGCATAGTCGACTGCTTCAAGTGGATAGAGCTTTGCTCCTCCACTCTATTTTGGAAGGGCGTCGGGTTAATGTGGGTCATCGCATTCATGAGGCCATTTGTGCTTGTGCCGCTAGGGCAAGGTGGTAGTTTAGCTTTTCCCTGTTTAATTACTGCTTTATGTTTGGCTAACCATGTTGATGTGCAGGCTTCTGATGTCCATACACTCAACAAAGGTGCCATCACACACTTCAGTATCACTCGCATGCTTACACCTAGTGCAGCCTCCCCCTTCCCAAGTGCACCACCTCCCGCCGCAAAGATCAGCCATTCCTCCCACTTCTTCTACCTCTCGGTGCTCCATCCTCTAGTTACACTCAATTGGAACAGCGCCTCAGTCAAGTAGAAGCCACCCAATTTCAAATGATGTTGGAACATCAAATCACTCGTGACCTCTTCCTTGGTTATATGCGTTATGTGGCTGCCCGTGATCGCGCCCTTGAGTCTAACTTAAGGATGAATAGCAACCGGTTCCAATCTTTTCCAACTTTTCCCAACTACCTCTTCGCTAATCCTTGGGGCCAAGATGGGAACTACATTCCTAATATAGATGAGGAGGATGAAGCTGAAGCTGCTGCAGCTGCTGATGATGAGTTCCATTCATTAGATGATGATGATGAGGCCTAGCTTGTTCAGGGAAGTTCCGTTCTCTCTCTTCTTTTATTGTGTTTTCCTTTTATTACCTTACTTTTTTTTTTTCCTTTCTTTCGCTGTGAGGACACTGCTCATCTTTAGTTTGGGGGTAAAGTTCTTTAATTGCATATGTTATCTTCATGATATGGATGTCCCCGCTAATTTTCTTTTAGAGTAGCTATTTTGGGTAGATGTTTTGTGTAGTTAATCGGTTTTTTTGAATTTTGTTTTTTTTTTTGTTTTTTGTTTAAAGTTGCTGTCCAGTTTTAGAGTAGCTGTTTTGGGTAGATGTTTTGTGTAGTTAATCTCGCTTTTCATGAAATTTGGATGATTGTTAAGTAATGTGAATGTCAGTGCCTCTTACTCTGGTTTTGTTGGAAATCTTAGCACAATTTTGCTATAATGATCTGATGTCTGCATTTACTCATGTTTGTGATGCCATACTATTGATGCACCAAGTGATGTTTCAAGCTCTAGAGAACCTGGGGAAAGCTGGATCAATGTGAGAGTTTTTAGGATTTTAGAATTGATTAAATGAGAACCTCAAGACTTACACATTAGAGATCCCCATTTGGTTGTTTCCAAGAACTTTGTGCATTGTGAATATTGATTGATGTTTGACCCCTTCCCTTCCCTAAAAGAATAATGCTCCGCTGATTTGGGTTGCCTAGTAACCAGGAATATGCATGTAACCCATGTGTATTTTTGACGTCAATAGTGGCCCGAAATATGAGCACAAAAAAAAAAAAAAAGGAAAGGAAAGGAAGGGAAAGAAAAGAAAAGAATAATGTTCCACTGCTTTGGGCAACCTAGTAACCAGGAATATGCATGTAACCCATGTGTATTTTTGACGTCAACAGTGGCCCGAAATATGAGCATGCAAGGCACTCTTGTTTGTGATCTTGTTGAGTAACCGGGTATCTTCATCACAAATGAGCGATATTCGCGTAAAAAGGCAAGATGACAACATAAAAAAAAAAAAAAAAAAAAAAAAAAAGTTCATAAATAATAAGTTTGGGGGTCAAATGCTCAAAAGAGTATGAAACAAGTTCTTGGGGTTGTAAAAAGATATGGATTCCTAATTAGTGGAGAGGTAATCATTTGGTCAACATATTAGATCAATGAACTAAACTTGATGACCATGATTCAGCTATACTAGGGTGATCTGGGGCAAGATCCTTAACTTTCACACACACACTTGAGAGCATCCTGATGAGTAAAGTATGACATCTAAGTGTTATTGGCCAGATGTGTTGGATTTGAAAATTTAGAAAAAGATTGAGAGGCAACTTCTGTCTAACACTCATCCTATTGCATGCTTAAGCCAAGGTTATTTGCTTTTCTTTTCTTTTGATTTCCTCATGCTTTCATTAGTAGTTAGTTGTTGTTTTCATTTGTCTTTATTGCTCGAGGTCAAGCAATGTCTTAAGTTTGGGGGTGTGATAACTCTATGAAATAGAGTTAAGATTTATAACTTTTATACTTGAGATGGCTTGATTTAGGAGTATTTTGTGTTTGTTTTAGTGATAGTATTCATTAGGTGTTGTTTTATTTAGTCTCAACATGTTGCATTTTGTTTAGTTCATTTTTGTCACATTGCATGAATTTCCCTTCTTTTTATGGATGAATTTGACTGTTTCTCTTTCTCTTGAACATGTAGGTGAAGATTCATAAAGAACATGTCCTCTAACTTTGTTGTAGAGTTGTTGCTGCATTGCTACAACAACGGAGCAGAATATTCTCAGATCCAATTCAAATGGAATTGACCAAAAAGGGCTAACTTAAGTGGACTAAATTCTTGTAAATACATGATGGTTTTCAGCCCTTGATCTCAGGAGGAAGGTTCTAATCCTATGGCCAGAATCTAACCTAATGATTGAAGACATTTATGGAAAAAAGAGAAGAGAGGCAAGGAGGACAAGAGGGGAGATTCGACCAAGGTGTGGATGATAGACTTGGCTGAGAGGAAGGAGGTAGAGAATGAATGCTGGAGCTCTTGTGGAAGCAAGGAGCTGCTGGAGTTGCTGATTTGTCAAGAAGAAAGCTGGAGCTCATGTGGAAGCATTGAAGCCTTAGTTTATTCTTGTTTATATAACTCTATCTTCTTATTTTCTAGTCTCATGTCAACTATACTTGGTTTTATGCATTTGAATTCTGTTATGGGCTAAATCTTAGCTGTGTTGGGATGATAGTAGTACCTAAACCTGAATTTTGATATGTAATTAATCATGTGTTCTTTAGTTTTATTGCAATCCACTTTATTGTTAATGAATTCAGCATGTTATATTGACTAATTTCAGTTCTTGAATGATCTTTCTTGAATGAATGTTATGATTTCATTAATTGGAAAATTAATGAAGTCTAGGTGTTTGTTGAATTGTGTGAGTTAGCATCATCTTTAATTAGGTTGTGTTAATTAGTAGGTTGGGTAGGAATACCCAATTACCTCACATTACCATTGATTGGATTGGGTTTAAATTGCATTCTTAATTCAATTCTTCATAGGAATATGCTGATGTTGATTTAGGATGTTAGCTTATGTGTATTGGAAAATACCATATTGCCATTCATTCCAAGTTCTTGATTTATCTTGGGGTTGTAGTATTGCTTTAGTATTTGTGTTTTAAAATTCAGGGGAAGGGAAACTTGATTCCTAACACACTTGTCACTCATTAAGTTTCTTCCATTGCTCAAATCTACATTTTAGTTCCTTAGTTTTTTTTTACTGTCATTTGGTTAATAAGTTAGACAAACACCAATCAACCTTGTTAATTTCATTTAAATCAATTTTATTTTTACATTGAAAGTTAAGGATATAATTCTCCGTGGGATCGATACTGTACTTATCATTTATTACTTGATTGCGATACGTATACTTGCGTGATATCTTGAGATACAAGCAACAGCTTTTTTCACAAAAATGTTTTTTATGTTTAAAAAAAATTTCCCCGGGGGGGGGGGGGGGGGGGAGAAAAGTGGGGGGGGGGGCTCCCCGGGGGGGGGGGGTGAGAGAGTGGGGGGGGGGGGGGGGGGGGGGGGGGGGGGAAAAAAAAAAAAAACCCCCTCCGGGGGGGGGGGGGGGGGGGGGGGGGGGGGGTTAAAAAAAAAGTTGGGGGGGGGGGGAAGGTGGGAAGAAAGAAAAAACCGGGCGGGGGGGGGGGGGGGGGGGGGGGAGAGGGAGAAAGGGGGGAGAAGGGGGGGAGGGGGGGGGGGGTGGGGGGGGGGGGGCCAAAACAATAAAATTAACCCTGTTTGGGTGGGTTTAGATGGGGGGGGGGGGGGGGGGGGGGGTTTTTAAAAAAAAAAAAAAGATAATGCAACGGGAGACGTAACCCCCCGATGAAGGCATCATAATACAAGGGATAAAATCCCTCGGGAGGACTGTTCACTCTTTGGCTATCGATCGGGATAATAACCTGATATCCCTCAGGAATACCAAAACTACTCAAAAATCTATCCAGATCCTCGGGAAACAGGGAGCAGAGATAGAATTCAGGTCCCGAAGAGTTCTGGACGAGGTTAATATGCCAGGGAGTTCAGGGTTCTAAGCGAAGTAGTTCTAAGGCTGCGGAGTCGAGCTTCTTACAATCAGGTTTACGGGCAATGGCCCCCCGAAAACCGCTGGGACGTTGAAAAGGTGAACGAGGAGGAGCTTTTGATCTAGATACCCGGGAGGTAGACGGGACATCCGTCCGAAGGAAAGCTTGGGAAGATACAGCAAGGGGATCTCGGGAAGTGGCCGTAGACTCAGGTCTTAGGGCACTCTGGGCAGAAGGAGTAGCGGAATCAGAAGCAGGGGCAGGGTTCGAATTTGAACTATGATCGGGACCCTCCCGAGAATCTACACTAGGAATGGCTTCTACTTCGACCTCAACTTCGGCCTCTTCCTCGGCCTCTACCCCGGCCTGTACCTCCCCTTCTACTTCATCGGGTACGAGGGACGTAGTCAGGGCTTGCATCGCTTGCTTCTCTTTGTCCTTGCGGAACATTTCCTGGATCTCATTATAGAGTCGAAGATCGTCGTCCTGGGTGGAGCAGCTGTTAGATTTGGATTTCTCCTCGTCAAAAGATTGCTCGTGGAGTTCTTTCAGACGATCCCCGGTCAGATTATACTTTTTTGTTTGATCGCTATCACCCTCACTAGTATAACCCTCAGCCCGACGACGCCTATCACGGTAGATGGGAACGGGAACCTTATTCTGATACCTAAACCCTCTCAAGCTTACTTTTGGCTTCTTCGGGGCCTTATATCTCCTCGGGGCCATAAGAAAAGGAAACTTACTGATTAAAAGCAGGGAAGGCTTGAGGAGCTTCAAAAGTCAGTCGGGAGCGTTGCTAAGTCGAGAGCAAAGAAAACAGTGGGAAGAAAATGAAGGGGAAGGCCCCTATTTATATTGCCGGAAGAGGCGTTACATTTCTTGATTAGACGGTTACGACTCTTGATGATAGACGGTTACAAAATGGAGACGGTTCGCCTCCCCCGAGGCTCTCATTATGAGCCTACACCTAGCCGCCTGACGTGTCAATCCTAGGTTGGGCGAAGTCCTGGAGGATAGCCGTTACGAAAAATGGCTGGTCACTTTAGTTCGCAGGCATTTAATGCATCCATTAAAGGGTATTCCCGGAATCTCCCGAGGAAAGGGAACTCCTGGAATCTCCCGAGGCACAACTCGCTCCAACCATCTAGCTATCCCGAACATCGCAAGCAACGATCGGGATAGGGGGCTTATGATACGGAAAGATGAGCACCAAACGGGTATAACCCGAATATTATACATTGTCATATTAGCCGGGTTTCACCCGGTCTCAACAGGACAAAACCTGATCGGGCCTAGACCGAATGGGGCTCCACATGACAGTTGATCGGGAAGGATGCCGATCGTCCATGACCAAAAGCGCAATGTACGCCACAGATATGGCAATCATCCTTGTTATAGAAAGTCAACTCAGCAGTTGATTGAATGGGACTAACAACAAGGGAGCATGATCCGAGGAGAAACATCAGCCCTTGTCTGGCTGACTTACCAAGTACATAAAAGGTAATATCCATACTATAAATGCACAGATCTACCCCTCCGGTAAGTAACCAATACACACTGAGTCTATTCTTGTGTAGCTTTAACACGAGACCTCTCGCTCTTCGTATTCTGACTTCATCATCGGAGGCGGTTGCCCGGCGCACAAGCCGGCCCACATCAAACCCTTTTTGCAGGACTCACCGTCCCGGATACGAGAGGTGACTCAGCCAGATCCAGAAGCATAAGTGATCCGCATCATTCACCATGCATCTTCTCTCTCCCCTCAATATTACCAAAACATGTAATATAATTTATGCAGCTATGAGACATTAAACCTTGGACCTCCTCCTTTATTCAAAGTGATTGTTAACCGTTTATTTAATCCTCAACCTATGATTGAATTTAGCAAATAAATTATAGTAAGTTTTTCAATCCCATATCAGTTCGACCTTTAACCATAATTATTTGAATATCAATACAAAAAGCCAAGACTACCCGCTATGCTTTAGTTACAGGTATTACAAATAATGAGTAATGATGATGGTGATGCTGAAAAGAGTAAAGGAATGAGAAACCTATTGAACTCCCAAGGATGTAAGCATGTCTTGGGAAAACAGTTTGCCTTCCTTGGAATTCTCCTCTTTAATCAGGGTTGAGTTCATTTTCTCAACAGCTGCTTGCAGATCCTACAAGAATTTAAGAGCTTGGAACTGACCCAAAAAACATTGCCCAAATATTACAACACAAATACACATCTCATGCATCCAGGAAATAATAAGTTGTTGCACCTGTACAAGAGAACTAATTAGTATGGCATCCCAACAGTAATATACCAATAAGAAAAGCTTCCAGCCATCAAACGGAAGTTCTGGAATAAATGGAAGTCTGAAATTTCATCCCTAAACCAAATAGAAGCTTTCAAAAGTTATAAATTTAGCTCTAGAATCTAAACAAATTCAATGTCTCATCCTTTTTAAGAAAGAAAATAAAATAGAACTTAGTTTTTCTTTTTCTTTTTTTTTTTTGAGATTTTGAATCCAAAGTTCTCTTCTTTCTTAATTTGGCCAAAGAAAAGAGAATACGAAAAAATTGTGAAACTTCAATTTTTGAACCATGCACCTAACCAACAGAATTTGGAACATTGATGCTTGAAAATCTGAGAGTAGTTTCTGATCTTAGAGCTAGTAGTCTAATACGTTGGATATGCCCCATCAGCTGCAACAGCCACTGGCTTCTATCAAATGCATGCGAAAGAGCAAGGTGAGCTTGTACACAACCCCTTGCAACCGGATCCGATCAATTAGACTACAACGATAGTTACCCTACCATCACAAAGGAGATGCTTGTGATAATGTTTACAAACCTTCAGATGTTAAGAGTTGTGAGACAGACATTGGAAAGGCCAAGTTTTGTGAGCTTAAGAATTCCTCAAATCTTGCAGTTGTCAAGAAAGACCTAAGATCAATTTGTCTTACAAAATATTGATGTTAGATCAGACTTGGGGAATTTAACCAGACATTTCTTGAGAGCTCGTTAAAAAATTGAGAAAATGAACGGGTTGGCCTTAATACCTATATGATGATTATGGATCATGCTAAGCACATGGAGAAGTGGAAAAAAGATTAGCAGAAAAAAGATACAGAGGGCCTTCATCAAGCCTCTTCATAATTGAGCCCGCAGCAGAAAATCTCCACAAGAGAGAAAAGATTGTTCCAATCCATTCTACAAATTGTTTAGTTCAGAGTCTATGCGGTAGGTGTCTCTAAATCTTCTTCACCGTCTTCATGATCATAAACCTCGACGGCTACAAATAATTGGAAGCTTTTCCGGGATGGAATTTAGAAATTAAACATAAATAAAATTAAAGAACTGATCTAGTTAAAAAATATATATATATATATAATCATCAGAAATAGTTGCTCGTCCGGTCCCTAGCGTTGCTGATCTTAATCCGACCCCAAAGTTATCAAATCCTCCAACAAAAGAAAACACACTGCCCTTCACCCTTCAAAGAGAAAAACTGCCAAGAAGGAAGTCTCCCCTGATCAGGAAAAAATTGACCAAGTGCCAGAAGATTCCACCAAAGAAAACATTGATGTTCAAATTGTGAAGACTATTGCAAGCAAGACACCTGGTCCCAAGGCGAGGACCACCAAAACTTCCAATACACTGAGATGTAGACTTAGGTCTACAGGTCCAGTTTCTGACCAAGGTTTGTCTGGCTCGAAGAAGAAAAGAAAAGAAAAGAATTCCACTCTGCTCCAACAGAAATCCCCACTGAGAAAGATAATCCTCACGAAGAAGTTCCTACTGCCAATGAAGTTAATGATGAAGAAAATAGAGAAAGCTCACTGCCACACATACCAGCTGATTTATCCCCCGATACTTCTGTCTTTCCAGAAAAGATGGTTGAGGATGAAGATCGAGGTAAGGACTTTTTTGACTACTCTCCTGATCATCTGAAGAGAATTGCTGAAGACATTAATTCATGATGCAGGTAATATTATTGAGGAAATTACTGACCAATTATGTGATGTAAATGTTGATATGCCTGCCTCTCCCTTGGATGTTGCTGCCAAGGACCATGTGAATGAACCCTCTGCTTCGTTTTACCCTTATCCATCCCTATGTTGGATGTTGTTGCTCCAGATACTAATATACCCCCTTTTGTTGAAGAAAATGATCAAGATGTTCCTCCTTTAGAAGAAAATAATCAAAATATTCCTCTCCCTAAAGAAATTCATGAAGTTGCCCCACCAGAATATAATGCTGTCAATCCGGAAGCTCTTATGGTAGCTGATCCCCAGATTGGTCATGGAGATCAATAAAATATTGTCATGCATACTGGTTCAAATGATGCTGCTGTGAATGCAAATCTTGAGAATGTAATTGAGATAGCTGATCTTCAACCAGTCCCTAACCAGCCTGATGATACCATGAGTGTTGCTGACTCGAGAAATCCTTTCAATCCTGAGTGGCTTTTAAAAGAAAACCATACAGCCAGCCGCAATTGGGAGGTTGCCAGAGAGTGGGGCACAAAAGGCTGAATCCCTTGTGACAAGAGAAAAATTGCTCGAATGTCTGACTCTGAGCTTTACTCTCACGGATGGGGGTAATAAACAGATCTCTCTTCTCATTCCTTTATTAAAATTGATTTATTATTGATCTAGTTATTTATTCTGTTTAGTTTATATTGACTAATCTATAGATGTTTTGGAGCTGCCTTTAATGAATTTTCTGAAGTGTTGGAGAGGAAAAAAAATTTATCCCAAGAAAATGATGATCTTATCAAGAGGAATTTTGAGTTGATCAATGAGGTACAAGATCTTCAAGTAGACTCTTCAGAGATAAAATTGATAGTTGTTGAATTCAGAGAAATAGATTTGATGAATGATCTAGATGATTTGCACACTGATTATGAACTCTGCTCTGATCATTGTGCTGATTTGCCGGAAGAGATTTCTTTGTTAAGAGATGTTGTTTCAAATTATAAGGACGGGCTTCTTCAGCTCGAAATGGTAAAGAATAATGCCCTTGAAAGGGCTAGGATTGCTACTGCTGATAGAGAGGATTTTAAGGAAAAGCTAACCAGAGCTTTGGTTTGGTCACAAAGTATTGAGAAAGAAAAGAATGAACTTCAGGAGAGGTTCAATGAGATTGAAAAGCTGAATACAACTTTAGAGTTGGCCAAAGAATATCACGTGAAAGCTTTCAGTTCAATTTTACAGGAAAAGTCTGCTTTAGAGGATAAAAATGATGGTTTGGGATTGAGACTTAGTGAGGTGACAGTAGAAAGAGATAATCTTGAGGTTTCCCTAGGCTTGGTTTCTAAAGAAAAGGAAAGTCTTCATGCTCTTTTGGATGAAACTTTAAAATTCAAAACTTTACTGCATGAAGATTTGGAAGCAGAGAAGAAAAGAATACAAAGTGAAAATCAGATTGTCTTAAATTCAATCACTTCCTCAATGAAGGAAGTTGGAGATAATCCAGCTTTCCTCGGATTTTGCAAGAATATGGTGAAGAATTGCTCTGATCGAATCTTCTCAGAAATCCTCAAGATTCATCCTGATATAGATTTCAGATTGTTACCTCCAGAATTTCTCCCATCTAGAACCTTTTTTTATCTTAGGAATTTGAGATACCCAAACTCTGACAGTTCATCAGAAGATGATTCTAACAATGACAACAGTGAGTCTTCCAGCCCTGGCCAAAATCATTCTGCCAGTGATTCAGATAATAATGGTGATGATGACTCACCTCTTCAAGATGATAAAGAAATTGCTGCCAATGATGTTGCTGATGTCGATCCATTTGATAATGTTGCAGATGTTCATCCATCTGCAAAATCACAAGTTTGAAGAAAACATTTCTTGAGTTTATAAATTTACCTTTTTCCTCTCTTTTGTTTACCTCTTTAGCATATGAGGTTTTTGAACTTGTCTATCTTTTATATTAATGAAATTTCCTTTCTTTCCTTTTCTCTTTTTAGCTTTGACAGAATAGTATCTTTTATAATATTGGCTATCATCCTCTGACCATCGCGTATTTGATTAGATACATATCTCTGATCATACTTGTATTCTTCATTGACTTCTGACGAGATACTTCTGAAGAGAAAATATTTGATAAAAACCTCATTAGCTGATCAGATATTCTCAGATAATGGTCTGCAGAAAATCTTTGAGCTTTCAATAAATAATCCTCCATATAACCTGATCCTTGAATTGTTTTATTGATTAATTCCATTGTTCTCCATCAAAAGGCTGCCTTAGAGAGATGCTGCCTTAGCGAGATGGCTACTGGAGCCTGACTTCAGAAAGTCGGAATCATCCTCAGAAGGAGTGATCCGGGATCATCCTCGGAAGGAATGATCCGTGATTAGCTTAGCATGACCTGGCTACCTGAGCCTGACTTACGTAATGTCACACCCCGCCCGCCGGGCCCGGTTACCCGCCCGACGACCCGTGGGTGCGATCCGTCACAGGATCCATGGTTTTAGTCTATCAATAATAATAAATACAAATACATGTAATCAAGAGCAAGAATAGTGCAATAATTAATAAAAAGGTTACAGGAGTCCAAATACTCCAATAAAAATCCAAGAACGAACGAAAGAGGGAAAATCAAGAATCAAAAGTAATATCGAGTTCAGCGGAAGCAAAATAAATAACTAAATAATCTTCTCACAGGTTTTCATTTATAAATCTAAATGACTAGTTGTCTAAATTAGCAAGTAAAGATGTCCTCCAATCTTTCTCCAAACGATCATCAAAATCCTGGGAATTTGCCTCCGTCGGCCATCAATGGGTGCTAAAAGTGCACACGAGCATCTTCAGGAGGCTCCATGCTCTGCAAGTCCATATACCACTGTTTGTGCCACATCAGCTTCATACGAGGAGGCTCTTTCATATGAATCATCTCCAACTTCCGACATTGTGCAACCATCTGTACAGTTTATATAATACATACAATGAAAGGAATGAGTTCCAACGAACTCAGTAAGGAACAGACAATTCTCATATATATGTCAATACAATCCACGAATGCGCACATGAAATGATATGGATGATATGCAGAAATATGAATGCTACTAAGATCTAACTATGCAAGTCTCTAACAGCTGACATGCTTTAAGATATACACCAGCCCTCCTTTGGGTAAGTCTCATCACTCTAATCCGGCAAGGACTGGTTACCTCTGTAGGAATCCTGGGCAAAGGGGTAAGTCCACACCTGGCTCTCAAACCATGGCTGGGGGTTAAGTCAACACTCTCTCACCACGACCATTGGCAATGAGTGCTGGCGCATGTCGGGGTTTCTAATCCAATGCAAGTTATAATGGTAACATACTATATGGAGTCCAGATACATCCCCTATGGCACCAACCAACTTGGTTCAGTATCCTTCGCAACCTAGGAGTAAGAACCCTCACAGACTGGCTACCGTTGTTGGACTCCACTCCTTAACCCTATGGTCATCCACATATTATTGGGACGGATGCTCTCATGACTCCTCACGACACCCGGTCCGTTCCTTGGACGTCCATGAGCCCAACCCTACCATTGCATGACCAACAGTGGACCACTGAGTCTCCGCACGAACTGGTTACCGCTATAGGATGAAACATAGTCACGTCACCATTGTCACGGGTCACCCGGCTTCAATTCCCCTGCCGAAAGGGTAATAGCATGTGAGGTACCTAGCCATGCGATTCTAGACTCTCCCAAGTATGTCATCCAGTAATCATGATAGTGCTGGAGACATCAGCTGGCATGTGTCCCATTCCACAGCCTTCTGATATCCCAAGCTAAGATATCCCAAAGGAATACCCCTTCCATCACAACTACACTACAATCACTCTTTATTATACCATGAACAGTTGTGCAATATCATGAAAGATGAAGTACATCAAGGAATACCACAAACAGCAAGTGTACAATAAGATTCACATGCTTTATACAATTACAGCAAGTTACATGATCAAAGAATAGTAAATAGAACAATAGAATCATCATGTATATGTAATTGCATATAAATAAGAATGCATGTCCTTACCTGTAATTATGTAAAACTCCTCTAACTTGAATTCCAGAAACTATTATAAGATTTTTACTTGAAACAGAGAACACCTAGGCATAGGGTTACAAGAATATATAAGAGTCAAGAGTCAAAACAAATCCAAAATCAAACTTACACAGACACTGGAAATCGGCCGGTCGCTTGGGCCGGTCACTTAGGTTGAGCGACTACCACTATTGACCGCCCCAAAAACAGAGAGTTTCAGATCCGAAACTCAGGCTTCTGATCATCCGTTTTCAATCCGGATTTCGAGTGATCATGGCCTAAGTCTCGAATCTAACACTCCAAGAGACAATAGGTGAAGGGAAAACTAACAAACATCATAAATGGATTACCCAGAAACTTTCCCCTTGACTAGATCCATCCATTAACAAATGCAGGGATTCGTTTCTGGACAGGATCTCATCAAGAACATTGGAAAGGGAGTACAACAAATCAATTGGGTAACCACCAACAAAAAGGGGATGGGTTCATATCAATCAGAGGTTAAAAAGAAGAGAATTGCAGATGGAGATTCATTACCTTAAATCAGAATCACCAAGAATAGAAGAGAAAATGTTTCATATCATTAACAGCACTTCAGACCTGAATCCCGCACGTTTCCACAGCCGCCTCATCGCCCAAAATAGCAATCCCGAACATAATAATGCGTTAATAGGGCGGGGAATGCTATTTATAACGAACAGGGGGCAAAATAGGGCAAAACCCCAAAAACAGAACCGGGCAGTCGCTTGGTTCAATCGACCGACACTAGCAACCGCCCCCATTATATTGCTATACAAGGGTGCTTTTCTCATGGGGTTGAAGACCAAGTACAACCTAACCCAAATGAAGACATGGGGGAGATCATAGTCCAAAAAATCAATCTCAATAGGTCAGTAATAAAGGGGTTAGGGTTTCATTATAACATATGGCTCATGAAAAGGTTATGATCATGAAAAGAGAGGGAATGATTGTTATCAAGAAAATAACAAGAAATCATAGGAAATCTAGTTTAGGTTAATAGAAACATTACCCATGAAGTTTCCCTCACATGGAAGGTTACAAAAGGTTTCCAGAAAGATCATTCAAGGGTTAGAAGACTGATTTGCCAAAAATGTTCTTTGGATTAAAATGACGAAGAAACTTTTGATGACAACGATTAATAAGATGATTTCTTCAAGAATACCAGAAAATCCTACCCTCTTTCTATTGATAATATTCTTAAGGTGAACTACATTCCACGGTCGTTTCAAACAACTCCCATGAGCATCCTTTAGCCAATATGTGTTTCTGGCTCACGTTTTTGTTATCACATATGGCCCTTCCCAGTTGAAAGCTTTCCACAGTTTCTTGGATCTGATGCCGACTTCTTTCTCAAAACCAAATCTCCCACTCTAAAAGATTTGGGTCTGACTCGAGCGTTGTAGTACGCCACCGTTCTCCTCTAATATTCTATATTGCGGTATAAGGCTTTTTCTCTGACTTCATCTAAGAATTCAAGGTTTGCCCTCAATCCTTCTTCATTAGCTATTGGATCAAATCCTTCATATCTGTTTGATCCCACCATAACCTCCACTGGAGCCAACGCTTCTGACCCATATGCTAGTTTGAAAGGTGTTTCTCCTATTGGAGTCCTGACTGTAGTCCTATATGCCCACAGTACATGAGGTAGCTCATCGATCCATAAGCTATTTGCTTCATCCAATCTCCTTTTTATTCCCTGCAGAAGTGTTCTGTTGGTTACCTCAATTTGACCATTGCATTGAGGATATGCCACAGATGAGTGCTTGCATTCAATATGATAATCTGCACAAAATTCCTTGAATCTTTCATTGTCAAATTGTGGTCCGTGATCAGTCAGTAGAATCTTTGGTAGACCATATCTGAATATGACATGATTTCTAAAGAACTTTTCGATTTGACTCATGGTAGTCGTGGCCAGGGCTTCTGCTTCTACCCATTTCATGAAATAATCAATTGCGGCCAATAAAACCCTTGTCTTAGAACAGCCAAAGCTTTCCCACCTAAGTGACTTCCACAAATTCCCTCATGGACCTCTAATAAAGCATATTGTGCATCAGATGGTCCCAAACATTTCAAAAGTGGTCTAGAAATTGTTCTTTTATATAACAACTCATTCTTTAGAATAAACCTAGCAGCTCTTCTTTTCACCGTTCTGGCCTTTTCCCTATCTTCAGGAAAAATACCATCTTTCAGATACTGTACAATAGGATCCATCCAAGATACTTCTGCATCAATTTCCATTATCTCTGGATCTGAATATGCTGGAATATCTAGCTCCTCAAAATATATAGTTTGTGGTATAGAAGTAGATTTTGCAAATGCCAACTTTGCCAGAGAACCTGCTTCATTGTTTTGATTTTGGGATATCCTCGTGATTGAGAATTGTGAAAACCACTCTTTACATTGCCATGCCTTTTTAAGATAACTGACCATCCGATCATCCTTCGCATCATACACTCCTATAACCTGGCTGACCACCAATTCAGAATCACTTTTTACTTCAATGTTCTGTACACAGAGGGATTTAGCCAATCGCAAACCTGCAATGAGAGCTTCATATTCTGCTTCATTGTTTGAAGCATGAAAATTAAATCGAAGTGCACTCTGAATTACAAATCCGAACGGACTTTGTAAAATCACTCCTGCTCCTGATCCCTGAGAATGGCTTGACCCATCTACATGTAGAATCCACCCAAAAGACACCTCAAATGATTGCAGACATTTAAAGGCAGATATTGAAAGATTGATCTCCCAGGGACATTTGTCCAATTTCGTCAACAGAAGACGAGAGGAACCACGTGATGCAGGTACCAAAAGGGACCGTTCGGTTAGTTCGGACCAACCGAAGGAGGCTCCTAAGTCTAAGAAGGGTAAGGAAGTGGTTGATGCTACTCGGTCACCGATCCTTACAATTTTTGGAGGTCCCGAGCCTGAATCACTCCGGAGGCTGAAAGCAAAATCCCAATTCTTTGGGACTAGAGAAACGCAGAAGCGTAAAAGGCCAAATGGTGAGGGTTCGATCACCTTTGGCGAAGAAGATGAAAGAGGTGTTTGTTTACCTCATGATGATGCCATAGTCATCAAGGTAGAGATTGCACACCGAGAAGTACACAGGGTGTTAGTTGATACCGGGTTTGTTGCAGATATTTTATCTTATGCAACTTATTAAAAACTTAAGGTGGATGAAGACTTGATGGAGCCATCATCCACGCATCTATATGGCTTTGCAAGATCGTCTGCAATAGCGGAAGGATTGGTCCAGTTGGACTGTCAATTGGAAGCTTCCCCAAAGAAGCTACCGTTCGGGTAAATTTCTTAGTGGTTCGAGAGCTCCCAGCTTACAATGTAATCCTTCGGAGACCATCCTTATCAAAGTTAGGTGCTAGCGTTTCTACGAAACATCTAAAAATAAAATTCTCGACAGAAATAGGAATCGGTCAAGTTTCATCTGACCAGAGAATTTCTCGGCAATGTTATGTTGCATATCTAAAAGATAAGGAGGGCCCGAGGAAGGTGACAGCGTTACCAATTGAAGTACGAGATGATCGGGACGAGGCAGAAATGCAAAGGCCCGAGCCAGCAGAGAAACTGGAGAAAATTTAGTTGTATCCCGATGATGAGAAAAGAGTTACTTATATCGGGTCTGAGCAGCTGGAAGAATTCAAAAGGGAGTTGAAGTCTTTTCTTCAACAAAATAGTGATGTGTTCGCGTGGTCTATAGATGACATGCCAGGAATCGATCGGCATGTTGCAGAGCACAAACTTTGGATAGATCCAAAGGTGAAACCAGTTATCCAGAAAAGAAGAAATTTCTCCATGGAAAAATACGAAGCCGTTCGGGGCGAAGTTGAAAAATTGAAGAGTTCTGGTTTTATCGAACCAATTGAATGCCCAATCTGGCTGGCCAATGTAATGATGGTCAAAAAGGCAAACGGGAGGTGGAGGATGTGTACAAATTACACAGATCTCAACAAGGCTTGCCCTAAAGATTCTTACCCGTTGCCCAAGATTGATCTGTTGATAGATGCAACTGCAGGATATGAAACCTTGAGTTTCATGGATGCCTACTCAGGATATAATCAGATACTCATGAACAAGGAGGACGAAAAGTTTACGGCTTTCATGATTGATCGTGCAAGTTTTTATTATAAAGTCATGCCGTTCGGCCTGAAGAATGCAGGGGCTACTTATCAGAGGGCCGTCAAATTTTTTTTCAAAGATTTGAACGAGAAAAACGTGGAGGCCTATGTTGATGATATGCTGGTAAAGAGCATTGCAAGGATGAAACATATTGAAGATTTAACGGAGGTATTTGTCGGTTTGCGAAAATACCAAATGAAGCTGAATCTGGAGAAATGTGCCTTCGGAGTTTCTTCAGGCAAATTCTTGGGCTTCATGGTATCACAAAGAGATATTGAGGCTAATCCTTCCAAAATACAGGCTTTAATTCATATGGAAGCCCCCAAAACTGTTCGCGATGTGCAATGCTTAACAGGGAGAGTAGCCACTTTGAACCGTTTCATCTCACTGTCAGGAGAAAAATGTATACCTTTTTTCAAAGCACTCAAAGACTTAAGGGGCAGCAAGGAGGCAAAATGGACTGAGGAGTGTCAAAAAACTTTTGAAGAACTGAAGGAGACATTGGGAAGACCACCGCTATTATCTCGACCCGAGAAGGGATAAATCTTGTAGCTATATTTAGCAGCATCCCCTTCGGCAGTCAGCGCAGTACTCATTCGGGAAAAAGACAAGAAGCAGTGGCCAATTTATTATGTCAGCCACGTACTACTTGACGCGGAGACACGGTATTCTCAGATTGAGAAACAAACTCTAGCTCTTATGATAGCAGCTAGGAAACTACGGCCATATTTCCAGGCTCATTCCATCGAGGTATTTACTACTTTTCCCCTTAGTAAATACCTTGACCCTGACCTTGACCTGGTAACCCGGTTGTTTTTAGGTCCGAAGACCCGGAGTAAAGAAAGAAGCCAACTATGGGCCATCTCTGTAGAAGACATGGTGTTTGACTCTAAACCCATGGATGTTGTTGATGGAGTTCCATACTTGGATGTCTGTGTAGTTTTGGAAAGGAAGCTGCAGTTGTCTGAAGATGAGATTAGTTGAAGGACTTGGAGTATTATCTGACTTGGTTTGAAGGTATTTCTTCACACTTGACTTGTTACTTGATGCGTATGCAAAAGCCCATAAGGTTTAAAGCCCATTTGATCCTCCAAATCCCTGATTATTCCTTACTATCCGAGAAATTGTAATTTTAGGGTTTTTCACTCTTATTTAAACCCTACTTAGTATTTCTTTGTTACGGCTGCCTCCTAAACACTTTGTGAACGTGAGAACACCTCTCCGAAACTCTCTCTGGTGATTTCGAAGATTCCTCTGCAGATCTGAAACCTCTCTTCTCTGTTCTTACAATTCAAGGTTAGTATCTCTTCTGAATTATTAATTCTCTTTTCTTGATCTTGTTCTTGATTGAGATCAGGAAGTTGATGATGCATCCTTGCAACCATCCCTTCGTGATCTCATTTGTTTCTTTGAGATCTATGATCATCATCATGATCTCAACCCTAGCCGAAGATTTTCTTGAAACCCTAACCCTTGCTTGAGTTCTGGAAACTCTTGTTAACCTCCCATGCGAGGGAAACCTCATAGGTAATATTTCTAGTAACCTAAATTAGTTTTCCTATGATTTTCTTATTGCTTTTGGATATTTATTTAATTTTCTTTCATTCTGTGATCTCAACCTTTTTATGGGAACCATAAGGTTGAAACCCTAAATTCTTGGGTTAAATCAAGAACCCAAATTTTCCCCATGACTTGATGTTTTTATCTTACTATATGATCCCAATATACCTTAGGAAGTTCCCCTTCGAATTTCGGATCATTCCGACTTCAAACGAAGAAGTTATGGCCAAAGCAGTCTGTACAATTCCGTACTGACTTGCTTGGTCGACTGGACCAGTCTACCAAGCACTCGACCAAAAGAGTCAGTAGCTTCATTTTTCGCCCGAATTGATTCGTTTGCTCTCTGATCTTTTAGGCATCTTTCCTAATGTTGTATCTATGATTGTTAGGAGTCTATTTGCTAAGTTTGGAGTTGCAGTCTTTGATCTTTGGATCATCTTCTTCGATAATCAGGTAAGGACAGTTAATTCCTTAACTACATAGATTTCTTGTTCTCTGGTTTCTACTTTGTGAAACTATGAGATTAATTACTGTTATGATTATGTTATTGAAACTATGAGATTATTATAATTTAATTCTGATCTCTTACTGTGAGATCAGTAGCACTTGTTTATATTATCTTTTTCATTTTTCATGTTATATGAATTACCTATTATTGCCTAATCTAATTTTGCTTTTACATTCTCTTGTATATGATGAACTGTTGGTTGTATATGTTATGACTGATCTGAGAATGTGTTTGCTTAAGTTTGGTTTGGGATTGGGAAGTTGTCCTTTTGACACTTCTGTCCTTGGACATCGGAGGAAATAGTATGGGATGTTCTCCGAAGATGCCCATCGACGCTTTCCCGAATCAATGGATGGCATACCTAGGGCTGTCTAGCAGTGTTTGGCTAGGATATACCCCTGTTATATCAGACCCGAATCGGAAGGGTATTGAGACCGAACGACCCGTGGTAGCAATGGGGATTCGTGGGCGCTCAAGACCGGTGAAAAGATCCGTGAGAGGACATGGATCACATTGTGGATACTCGAAAGAGGCCATTTATTGGAGGGTTGCATATGGCTAGACTTGGGCTCATGGGCGCTCAAGACCGGTGAAATGATCCGTGAGGGGACATGAGAGCTTCCCGTTTACCATATGTGGATAACCAATAGGGTTGATGAGTCCGTAGTCAGGGACTATTAGGACTCTAGTGGAAAGGATACCGGAAAGGATCGTCAGGGACGAGGAATGGAAGTATCTGGACCTGAGTTGATGTAACTGAGTAGATGACTTGCATTGGGCTAGGCTTTTCCCTGACATGTGCCAGTACTTATGCCAAATGGTTGTGAGAGAGTGTGTTGACTTAACCCCCTACCATGGTTTGTCCCGAGGGATGCAGGACCCATTACCAACCGGCTGCTCAAGACCGGTGAAATGATCCGTGAGAGAATCCAAGATATCTTAAATGGTTGAGGATGTGAGCGGACCTTCCCAAAGAATTACGGTGCTATGACTTAAAGCATGTCTACCATAGAGACCAACATACATAGAGTTAGATGCATACATTCATTACTTGTTTCATACTGCATTGCATCATGTTATGTTTTGCCACATGTTATCTATGATGTTATGGATTAACTTGCCTTATTGAGTTTCTTCGAAACTCATTCCTTTTTGTACATTTTCTTGTTAGATTATCCTGCAGTCTGAGTATTATGACGAGCAAGACGGCAAGGCACAAGCCGATGAAGAGTATTACACGCAAAGTGCTGGCAACGATCAAGATTACTTTGATGATCCCTCGGCGGATCAAGCTGCGTACTACTTTTGAGAACGGCATAGAGTTAGAACGGATTCATTGGATTGATGAAGTCCATACTTATGAAGACGTTATCTATAAACTTGAAGACGCTTGATCTTAGTTTATTTCTTAGTACATTTGTTTCAGTTGTAATCCCTTTTGATTTTCATACTACGTTCCGCTATTTTTCGTAAAGTGAGTTTCCGCCTCACTTTACTCCTTTTTGATATCATTGGATATCTGGTATCTTTCCCCACTCTGATTATATTGATTGTTCATTTCTTGTTTTGAACCTTGTTTATAATATTAAAACTTGATTTATTTCCTGTTTATGATTATGTTATTGTATATGTGGGAGGATGATTTCCTCGATACTTGATCTTCGGGGCTGTGGATCACACTCCCGGGTATGCCAGTTAGGGTACCGGCTGGGGGGATGTGACAAAAGTTCTTTGTAAACCTAATTTGTTTGGAAGAATGGTGGCTTGATCGGTTGAGCTCAGTGAGTTCCAAGTGAGCTTTAAGCCTCGCACGGCAATCAAAGCTCAGGCACTAGCCGACTTTGTAGTCGTGACAACCGCACCAATGGAAGACATCGCCGAACCCACTCTCTTGACCATTTGGGAGGTATATGGGGATGGTTCGAGTAACAACCAGGGAGTAGGGGCTGGAATTCTCCTGAAAAGTCCGGCAGGATTCATTATTCGGTATGCATTGAGATTTGCATTCGAAGCAAGTAATAACAAGGCAGAGTACGAAGCCCTAATAGCTGGACTTAGATTGTCAAAAGCATTGGCAATAGCAAATGTAACTATTTATAGTGATTCACAGCTTATTGTCAATCAAGTACAAGGGGAGTATGGTGTTAAAGAACCCCGGTTATAGAAATACCAAGAGATTGTGCAAGCATTGCAGAAAGAGTTTAGGAATCTGAAGTATGTCAGATTCCAAGAAAAGAAAATACAATGGCAGATGAGCTATCCCGATTAGCCAATGCCAAAGAAAAGAATTTAGACCCTTCGGTCTACATAGAAGAGATAACATTTCCAAGTTATCACGAGAAGGAAATTTCCTATATTGAAGCGGAGCGTTGCTGGATGGATCCAATAGTTGAATATCTGAGAGATGATAAACTACCAGAGGATCCAAAAGAGGCTAGATTAATCAAAGTGCGATCAGTGCGATTCTTTATGCAGGATGGAAGGCTGTATAGAAGATCTTATTTCGGACCCCTCCTGAGATGTTTGGGTCCCGAGGGATCGGAATCAGCTCTGGCTGAGATGCATGAAGGAATTTGTGGTGCTCACATGGGCAGTCGAGCCTTGGCACACAAAATTCTGAGGCTTGGGTTGTATTGGCCTAAGCTCCAACAAGCTGCTATGGAATATGTTCGCCGGTGTAGCAATTGTCAAATCCATGCTACGGTGTCTAAACGCCCAGCTGAAACCATGGCTTCGATTCTAGATCCCATCCCTTTTGCGATGTGGGGAATCGATATCATGGGCAAATTCACCAAGGCGTCAGGCAGAAGAGAGTATCTTATAGTAGCAATCGACCACATCACCAAATGGGTCGAGGCTAGAGCCCTAGCAACCATCACTGAAAGAAAAGTGGAGAAGTTCGTGCTCAAGTCAATTATATATCGGTTCGGGATGCCAAAAATAATTGTGACAAATCAATGCACTCAATTCAATTGTCCAAAATTTGAGCAATTCTGCGGAACTTATTTGATTGAGCATCGTATGTCATCAGTGGCATACCCACAAAGCAATGGTCAAGTAGAGGTTACAAACCGAACACTACTTGAGGGAATAAAGAGATGACTCAAAATTGACAAAGCCTTGTGGGTTGAAGAATTGTAGAACGTACTATGGGCCTACCGAACTACGGTTCGGACACCTATAGGAAAATCTCCTTTTAAACTGGCCCACGGATCCGAAGCATTGGCACCTGTCGAAGTAATGGCTGGAAAATTGCAGGATAGAGAGTTCGAAGAAAAAGTGAATGAACAAGGACTGCTAGATAGCCTTGATTTGTTGGATGAAGTTCGTGCAAAAGCAATAGCATGAACTCAACATTATCAATGAAGGACAGCATCACATTATAATACCTGAGTGAAGAATTGTCGATACATAGCAGGAGACTTGGTATTGAGAAATACCTTAGCTTCAAATCCACGCCATCAAAGGAAATTGGACCCTTCATGGGAAGGACCATATACGGTTACTAAACCAGTCAGTTCAGGGCTTACAAGCTGAAGAACATGACAACCCAGAAAGAGTTGGATCGTTCGTGGAATGCCAGGCATCTGAAGAAATGTTATCCTTGAAGACTATCATTTTCGTTCATGATGTAACAAATTTCAACTCAATCAATACAATTATCAGTTTTTCAACATACTGTCTTTTGATTGGGGGGCATCATACAACACTCAAGGACAGATCCAGCGGACAAAATCAAAAGGCATCGGTTTAAAAGCCGAGTGAGTTCCTTCTCAGACTTATTGAATTTTTTCGGAAATTCTTAAGTAAATGCATCGGTTTAAAACCCGAGTGAGTTCCTTCTACAAGGCATCGGTTTAAAACCCAAGTGAGTTCCTTCTCGGACTTAGTGAATTTCTTCAAAAAACTCTAAGTGAAGGCATTGTTTTAAACAACTAAGACCTATTGCAAACAATGACTCAAGTGACTGACAAATTCAAGGATGGAGTTAATTCTATATTCCTTTAAATGACCAGAAGGGGGCAACCTTTACATCAAATATACATATGAGATAACAAGTGTTGGGGTACAATCTTCATTCGGTCAAAAAGGAAAGTTATCATCGATGATCATCAGGAATTCAAATATCTTTGTCAGAGGCAACACAGAGTCAAGAAGCAACACAGATTCAAGAAGAAGAAGAAGAACAGAGTCGGGAAAACATAGGTTAATAAAATCCTATGCAATTCCATACTCTTTATCCAGCTTGACCGGGAGAAGTCTGATCATTGATCAAACCTGCGTTCAAGGCAAGCTCTTCATAGCTGAATCCTTTCAGAGGAGAATAGGGAGGAGAATCATCGAGATGATGCATTATATCCAGATCTGGAGGTGGAAGGTCTGTCGCATCCTTGGATCAGGGAGGAAGAGGAAGTCCCAGCTTTGCAAACACTTCAGGATGACAGTTGGCGTGGTGGGGAGTCATGTTGAAATAAGGATTTCTCCTTAATGTCGATTCCCATACTTCATTTTCGCCATCCCGGTATGCCTGCAAGTTATAAGCGTTCATCATATCAACATAAGGCTTACTGTGCAAATACTTGAAGATGCAAGCCCTGCGAACATCAGTTGGGAGGGACTTGGGCAAAGGGATAACAGCTTGCCTTTGGGGTAACGCTTTAGACCCTTTCGCCCCTGACTTCCCTACTTCCCGTTCCAGCCGACGGATCTTCTCCCTGGCATCATCCAAATCCAAACGAAGACGTTCGATCTCGGAATTCTTCTCTTGTGCAATCTCCTAAGCTCAATTTCCAAGACGAGCAATCTCAGCGTCTTTGGCTTTGGAGTCTTCCTGAAGCCTGGAAACTTCATCACTCAGTCTACTGAGTCTAGAGGCTACTCCCACTTGGTTGTGGAAGTTACCAGTGAGACTCCTGCAATAACTTCAGAGTTAGTCAAGAGCAAAAGAAAAATCTTCGGAACAAAATGTAATGAAGAAAAACTTACATCACCAGAGATTTCATGAAATCTCTGTCTGGGATCTTGGAAAGGGCTTTGTTCTTGGGAGGCATCTGAACAACAGTGCACCATTCCAAGCTAGACCTCTTCAACGACCAAGAAGGATGATAAACATCATCAGCCAACCTAGGGCGCTTCCTAGTGGAAAAATCCTCTGGCTCCAAGGAAGGAGCGGAGGAGGATGCCAAACAAGCACTAGAGTTGGAAATAGAAGCGGCACCAGCAGGGACCGCATCTTCCTCAAATACCCGAAGGGTCTTCATCATGGAAGACCGAACGATATCTTCGGCAGGGGCATCATCAGTACAAGCAACGACGGAGGGAGCCACGTCCTCCTTTGAAGACCGAACAGTTTCTTCAGGTAGAGGGAGCGTAGGAAAAACATCAGTAGAAACTGTGGGAATCTGATAGGAAGATTCACCAACAGCAGTCTCCTCACGTTTAGAAGATTCACCAGTGGCAATCACCTCAGAGGGAGCAAACTTCGTCGGTACTGGGGCAGTTTTCTTGCAGGAATTTGCCCTAATAAAGTCCAAGTTAATTCTGGGAGGACTGCAAATACAAAAAAAGCGGTGTTAGTATGAGAATCCAACAACATACAGAAAAAACCCTAGATCTCAGTTGAACATGAACCATTCAGAACTTCCATTAAGTAAACCCCAAGTTTGAATACTGTGGAAATTACTCAGGGAGAAGAGGAGATTCATGACATGGACATAGCAAAAGACTTACTGATCTAGATTCTGATCGAAGATATTGTTGGAAGACAAGAGTACGGATACAGCAAAGGAAGAGGGAATGTCGTTTTGCAAATCTATCAGACAGAAATAACTTGCAGATAGCAAGAGATATCCTTAAAGGAGTTTAAATAGCCTCAAGGAGAGATGCGATGGTTGAAAGCCCAACATAATCAAGGGACAGAATGGAAGGAATGCTTCAAATTCTTGAATGTGCAGGATCAACGGTCAGGGGATAACGGCACTTCAAATTCGACAGTTGAAAGCTGAACTAGGTTTCCAAGTGGAACGGTATGCACATGATACGAGGATACAGCCAAATACCAACCGTCGCACCAATATTAAATAATAGGGTATTTCCAATTCCTTGGGAAAGGCAATTGGTATACAAATACGAAGGAGACGTTTGGACTTCGTCATAAATAAAGGAGCCGTTGGGAGATAAAGGTTCAGATGGCACAACAAGCTCAGAGGCTGAACATGCCTCTCCCGAACGCATCTTCATAATATCCCGAACGTTATCTTCTGTTAAGGTACAAGTTAATCTATGTGATAACTTATATCATTCATATATTGTTCTTAAGACAATTTTTTCGGATATGAGATGAGGAAGTAATAAGGCAATCATTGGAAGAGTTCGAGAAAACAAAGACTGATTTCCATTCTATTAAAATTGTGGAGGGCCAACCCTTACAAAAGAAAAAAGAAAGTAAAGAGATGGTTTCCTATGATTCTTCTTCATTGTCGACCGAAGGATCTTTATCGAGATCTTCCTCCGAGGCATGCTGTTGAGGTTCT
>NW_028291268.1:0-118542 GCF_041222555.1 Hakea prostrata
TGAATACTTTAAGTAAGTGGGAAAGCAACTGTAAGGAATTTTTTTCCCCCATCAATTAATTGAATTGAATTACCTTTCTGATGTAGTTACCAACAAAATGAAGGGAGGAACCATTATTATCGCCTTCTCTTTCCTAGATGGTGCTCCTTGGATACAACTGAGATTCCATTAAAACTTTGTGTTTTACGAACATTGAAAATTCCATCTTCTTTCTCTCACTGTGTCGTGTGTTATCTTTTTTTTTTTATTATATTATTTTGTTTCATTCAAATTAATTCCCTCTCACTTTGTCTTGCCATGTCTCATTTAAATAAAAAGTACGATGATGAGTTGTTTATTTATAGACTTTTCTTTTTATGGTGTCATCATGCCAAAGGCGTGTAAGTGCCCATACCTTACCTTACCTTACACGTCTCTCTCTCTCTCTCTCTCTCTCTTCTCTCTCTCATCTCTCTGTTTTCATGTCATGTCTTGTCTCGTTTAAGCTCCTCTCTCTCTCTCTCTCTCACCATGTCTTGTCTACTTTCATTTAAAATTTATCTTCTCTCTCCTTCGATCTCTTGGCTGTCTCATTTAAAATTAATTTTCTCTCACCTAGTCTTGCTAGGTCTTTGTTTTTGTCTTGTCTCATTTAAAATCACTTTATCTTATTTATTGGTAGTTAAAATTCATTTGTTCTCCACCCTATTATGTTGTCTTCATTAATATTTTACTTTTTAAAAATGAACTAATAAAAACAATAGCGTTTATGATTGCTACATGGCCGGCATCGTATCAATCTATTAGGGCTGCAACTAGGCCGGGTGGGCCGGGCTTTTGCAATTCCAAGCCCAGCCCTATATGGTATAACAATGATCATCATAAGCATTAAAGCCATCTCCCCTAAATGTTTCAGCTTCAACCATGAACTTAACTCCCCCCCCCCCCATCACCCCCACACCTCCAAACTCTTACTCTCCCCCAAACAGAGCAGGCGAGAAGCGAAACATAATATAAAAACACACCACCACTACTACCACCGTCGTTGTGACACCCAGCCCAAATCTAGCCCGAAGACCCAATGCTTTGCGTGAAGTCGGGTTTTGTTTAATGTTGACTTTGAAGTTTGATTGTGATTTCAGGTTTACTATCTTTGAAAATCTTAGGAAGATGTCTTTGTGGGCCATCTCAGTAGAAGATATGGTGTTTGACCCAAAACCCATGGATATTGATGATGGTGTTTCCTTATGGAAACCTTATTTGATTTGGTGTTGAACTATTTATTTGTTAAGAAGAACTTGGTTGATGGACCTAAAGCTTAGTTGGACCTAGTTTGAAGACATCCCTCCATACTAGGTAAGTAGTATGATGTGTTGAAAGAAGCCCATCCAAAAATATTGAAGTTAGGCCCATTAAATCCCTATTTTTGAACAAGTTGTCCAGGCAGTGGCATTTTGGTAAATATCTGTTTGGAAGGTTTTCAAAAGCTTTATTTCTTTTAATTTCGTGGTAAACTATTCCCATTATGTTTCTAAACCTCTAGATAGTGTGGGATCGATCTTTGAACTTCCTCTTTGGCAACCAATCAACCAACACGGAGGTCGGTTTGGTCGGTTTGGTGAAACCCTAGTAACTCTTGAACTCTTTGTGCTATTTAAAAGGGGGAACTCCAAGTGTTTCACTCTCAATCTGTTTCTAAGCCTTGGGAGAATGTGGGAAGATCCCTAGAACCTCTCCTTGAAGCCAAGAAAGATCCTCAAGCATCTATTGATTTCTTCATCGGTTCCTCTTCTAAAAGGTTGGTATTCAATTCGCTTCTTCTTTAATAATTCTTTCTTCTCTACTTCTGATATTCTGATTTTGAGAAGGGTATTACACTACTGTAATGACCTCTTCTTTAATTCTTTTAACCCTTGAGTGAATCCCCCAATTCACTCTATGATCTTGAAGCCATATGGCGATGATCCTTGAATTTGATTCCACCAAAGCTCTTAATGATACTTTCCCTAATTTCCTACCTATCTTTATTATTGTGGGGGAAGGTCTCATATTATTACCATGACCTTCCCTTGTGTCCTCATGATTGAGGAGTTGATCCTTGTTTTTCTTTGGAACAATTGGCAACCCTTTTATTTTCTATTAATTCATTGGACCCTCCCCAAAACCTTTCTTGATTGTAAATTCCTTGCCCTAAGGGTGAATCTTTATTCTCCCTAGTCTTTTAAGTGGGATACACGGATTCTTGTTAGTAAATCCCTAATTGTATGATTTGAATTTGTTTCCCTTCACTTTAATTGAGAACCTTATTTTCTCTCATTAGTAGACCCTTCCTAATTCCATTCTTTATTTTGAAATACTAATGAGATATTCCTTTATCTATCTTGGGTTGTTTTTGTGAGAATTAATTATGGGTAACTCTCATGAGAAGTAACCAACTCTTATGAGAGGTAACCATATCCTGAAACCCTATTGTTCTTTTATTTGTTGGAAACTCCCCAACACTTTTTCAGATTGTGCAATCTTTGTTTCTCTTTCCCATGGGTGAATCTTGATTCTTTGTTTCTCTTTCCCTTGGGTGATATTTGTGTTAACCTAAACTTGATCATCTATGTTTTCTTGTTTTATTGGCTATCAATTTATTTCCCTTCATCCGGTGCTCTCAACCTTTTCATTGGGAGCCAAAAAAAGGGTGAAATCCTAACCTCTTGGATCAAACCAAGAACCCTTAGTTTGATCTTGTTAACAGCCAATCAATGTGTTTTCTTTACTAAAATTGTAACCTATCATTCTCTAATTGTTTATCCTTGATCACACTATATTTTCTTCATGATCCATGTTTAACCTAATTAGGATTTCTAATTATTCTTTCTTCGTTCTTGTTCTTGTTTGAGATCGGGGAAGAAGATGATGCATTCTTGCAACCATCTATTCCATGATCTCATTCTATTCTTTGAGATCTATGATCATCATCATGATCTTAACCCTAACCCTTGAATGATCTTTCTGGAAACCTCTTGTAACCTTCCATGTGCGGGAAACCTCATGGGTAATGTTTCTGTTAACATAAACTAGATTTCCTATGATTTCTTGTTATTTTCTTGATAACAATCATTCCCTCTCTTTCCGTGATCATAAACTTTTCATGAGCCATATGTTATGATGAAACCCTAACCCCTTTATTACAAACCTATTATGATTGATTTTTCGGACTATGATCTCCCCCATGTCTTCATTTGGGTTTGGTTGTACTTGGTCTTCAACCCCATGAGCAAAGCACCCTTGTATAGCAATATACTTGGGGGCGGTTACTAGTGGCGGTTGATTAAAACAAGCGACCGCCTTAAGCGACCGCCCGGTTCTGCTTGCGGGAAAATGCCCTATTTTGCCCCCTGTTCGTTATAAATAGCATCCCTCGTCCTTTTAACGCATTATTATGTTCGGGATTGCTATTTTGGGCTATTAGGCGGCAGTGGAATCGTGCGGGATTCAGGTCCGAAGTGTTGTTTATGATATGAAACATTTTCTCTTCTATTCTTGGTGATTCGATTAAGGTAATGAATCTCCATCTGCAATTCTCTTCTTTTTAACCTCTAATTGATATGAACCCATCTCCTTTTTGTTAGTGGTTATCCATTTGATTTGTTGTACTCCCTTTCCAATGTTCTTGATGAGATCCTGTCCAGAAACGAATCCCTGCATTTGTTAATGGATAGATCTAGTCAAGGGGAAAGTTTCTGGGTAATCCATTTATGATAATTGTTAGGTTTCTTTTCACCTAGTGTCTCTTGGAGTGTTAGATTCGAGACTTTGGCCATGATCACTCGAAATCCGGATTGAAAACGGATGATTAGAAGCCCGAGTTTCGGATCTCAGTAACTCTCTTTTTTTGGGGCGGTCACTAGTGGCGGTCGCTCAACCTAAGCGACCGGCTCAAGCGACCGGCCGGTTTCCGATGTCCGTGTAAGTTTGATTTTGGATTTGTTTTGACTCTTGACTCTTTTATATTCTTGTAACCCTCTATATAGGTGTTCTCTATTTCAAGTAGAAGTCTTATATTAGTTTTCGGAATTCAAGTTAGAGGAGTTTTACATAATTCAGGTAAGGACATGCATTCTTATTTATATGCAATTACATATACATGATGATTCTGTTGTTCTATTCTACTATTCTTTGATCATGTAACTTGCTTTGTAATTGTATAAAGCATGTGAATCTTATTGTACACTTGCTGTTTGTGGTATTCCTTGATGTACTTCATCTTTTATGATATTGCACAACTGTTCATGGTATGATAAAGAGTGTTGTAGTGTGATTGTGATGGAAGGGGTATTCCATTGGGATATCTTGGCTTGGGATATCGGAAGAGTTGTGGAATGGGACACATGCCCTGCTGATGTCTCCGACACTATCATGATTACTTGATGACATACTTAGGGAGTCTAGAATTGCATGGCTAGGTACCCCACATGCTATTACCCTTTCGGCGGGGGAATTGAAGCCGGGTGACCCGTGACAATGGTGACGTGACTATGTTTCATCCTATAGCGGTAACCAGTCCGTGCGGAGACTCAGTGGTCCACTATTGGTCATGTAATGGTAGGGTTGCATATGTTAGGGTTGGGCTCATGGACGTCCAAGGAGCGGACCGGGTGTCGCGAGGAGTCATGAGAGCATCCGCCCCAATAATATGTGGATGACCATAGGGTTAAGGAGTGGAGTCCAACGGAGGTATCCGGTCCGTGAGGATTCTCACTCCTAGGTTGCGAAGGATGCTTGAACCGAGTTGGTTGGTGCCATAGGGGAAGTATCTGGACTTCATATAGTATGTTACCATTATGACCTTGCATTGGATTAGAAACCCCGACATGCGCCGGTACTCATTGCCAATGGTTGTGGTGAGAGAGTGTTGACTTAACCCCCTGCCACGGTTTGAGAGCGGTGTGGACTTACCCCTTTGCCCGGGATCCCTACGGAGGTAACCGGTCCTTGCCGGATCGGAGTGATGAGACTTACCCAAAGGAGGGCTGGTGTATATCTTAAAGCATGTCGGCCATTAGAGACTTGCATAGTTAGATCTTAGTAGCATTCATATTTCTGCATATCATCCATATCATTTCATATGTGCATTCGTGGATTGTATTGACATATATATGAGAATTGTTTGTTCCTTATCGAGTTCGTTGGAACTCATTCCTTTCATTGTATGTATTATATAAAGCTGTATGAGATGGTTGCACAATGTCGGAATTGGAGATGATTCATATGAAAGAGCCTTCTCGTTTGAAGCTGATGTGGCACAGACAGTGGTACATGAACTTGCAGAGCATGAAGCCTCCTGAAGATGAAGACTATTTAGTTACTTATTTTGCTTCCGCTGAACTCGATATTATACTTTTGATTCTTGATCTTCCTTCTTTTGTTCGTTCTTGGATTTTTATTGGAGTATTTGGACTCTGTAACCTTTTTATTGATTATTGTACTATTCTTGCTCTTGATTCATGTATTTGTATTTATTATTACTTGATAGACTAAAACAATGGATCCTGTGACGGATCGCACCCACGGGTTGTCAGGCGGGTAACCCGGGCCTGGCGGGCGGGGTGTGACAGTCGCCGACCCAACTACCACCGCCGAGGCAACGCCGGCCATCGATCGAGAGCGAGGAGATCGGATCGGGTTCGCACGGGGGATCCGGATTTCCGGATGTCAAAGAAGAAACAAGAATTGAACAACATCTCTAATAGGATTTTAGGAAGGTGGGGTGGACATTCCACCCAGGCCAACCCTACCCTGTGTGAGATTAGAGGAAATTGAGATCAATAAGGATTTAGAAAAGAGTTCGATCCAAGCAAGGCTATAGAATTCATTTTGCACTTGCTTGTATTTGACATGAAAGGGAAGGTGCTTGATCGGTTCATTCATTAGGAGTGTTTATCTCTTTACTTCCCAAATGAAGAAACACCTCTAAGGCTCCAATCTCTTTTTCCTTTAAAAAAAGAAAAGATAGAATCACACCAAAATAGTTCTTGTTGTGAAAAATAACAACGCAAGTGTACGCTATCGTAATAAGTAATATAATGATAAAAGATCGATCCCTCGAAGATTATAGATTAAGTACCAATTAATTATACCAATTTTATTTGAACAAATAATAAGGAAGATAATTATTCTAGATTATAATGCAAATTGAAATTTAAATTGAGATTATTAATTATTAAAGACCTAGGGGTCAGATTTCACCATAACTAAGCATTCCCACCCTTTTATCCCTCTTTATAATTTGAGAAATATTTTCCTGATTGATAGTTGAGATTCCCTTCCCTATTTACTAGTCTCTCTCGAGTACTAATAGAAATTCCCACAATTGCTAACCCACTATATTTCTATGTAAGTTACAACAACTGAGAAATCATTACCTTCAATGGATTCCCATGTAACAACTATACAAACTGTTGATACGGAATCTCGCTCGTCCTTCCCTGTCAAGAACCTGCAAGATACGAGCTCGACCTTGGAGGGTCGAGGTACGTCTCCGACGAACAAGTCAGTACCAATAATCTGATCTCAACTACTCAATAGAGAATTCAAGTAATTGATCACAAGAAGTATCATTACCTGCCCTCTAGTGTTTACCAGAGGTCTTTATATAGTGTATGGTGATAGAGTTATATTCGAAATAACTTTGCTATGAGTTGTTGTAGGAGAGTAACTCTTTTAGAAGAGTCCTTTTACCTAACTAACTCTCTTTTCCAGTTGTTTGGTGGTAGGAGTCTACCTACACCAGGCCATCTCATATTGCTATAAAGATGGACTTTTTAGTGTGGTCGGTCCTACCATGAACCGCCTGGCCGGATCCTGTTGGGTTGTAATCCTGGTCGGACCGTGCAACCGTCGGTTCAGACCGGGGATATAGAATGACCATTTTAGTCATTAACATAAGCCCCCTAGTCCCTTTGTGGTCGAGAAATATATGCTCGGCTCAAGGGATTATCTTTCATTTAGAGGATGTATGGTCGGTTCGACCAACACACTTTTCCTCGAAATCTGTAACGTCCCTCTCCTGCATAGCCGTCTTTTAAGCACACATATCGACGCACGACCTTCGAAGTTTGTACGTGTGTGACACGTGTCATAGCTGTCGTTTCATTATTAATGTTCGTCATTATGATGAAGAGACTCTTCATCTTCAACCGTCCATCTGAAAGTTAGCTTTAGCCGTTAGATGAGAATTTCTAACAGTTTGAAATTCCTATCATGGCATATAGACTTATCATATTCGTTAGATTGGAATCCACAAATTTAAATAAATACTGTTGCTTCTTCTTCCTTCCTTCATTTCATTTCTTCTCTGCGTATTCGTCTGCATCTTTCCTCTGCAACTGTTTGGAGTTTTGAGCACTGTGTTTGAAGTTTCCTCCTCTGTTTGAGAGACGAGAGTTGGGTTAAAGCTTCTTGTCTTCTTTCCTCCATTTCCTCGTTCGTTTGCTTCAAACAAGTAAGTGTTTTCAACTGGGATAATTACTGTTGCCCCCCTGTACTTTGATTTTATTACTAATAAAACCCTGTTCTTTACAAAATTACTGTTGCCCCCCTTCCTTATAACGGTGTTAAGTAGCCGTTAAGTTTGAATATGTAATGTCCACTTTGTCCTTCATTAAAATTAAGAAATCAAAAGACGATACTACCCCATTTATAAAAACCAGATTAAATGTCAATTTTACCCTAACTTCATTTATTTTGAATTAAAAAAATATTGGTTTTCCACCTTCACTAAACTTATTTATTTTGAATTAAAGAAATTTGAAAAATTCAAATTCGATTTGGTTTCCCACCTTCTCCTCTAGCATACGTAGGGAAGGAAACCAAAATTTTTTTTTTTTTGGGGAAGGGTGCTTTTTAATATTGGAAACGAAATGTAACACCTCCCCATGGGAGTTTAGACTTTAACCGCTTTACTAACCCACCATTGACGAAACCACAAAATCTTGCCAGAGAAGGAATTAACGAAGAGTCGATTTCCAAATTTGAGTTGAATTCTATCTTCCCTCCTCTTCGATTTCTATTTTGATTTTATTCAATTATTATTTCTTTATTTTGGTGATTTTTTTTAGAGTAAAACAGATTATGATTATTTTTTTCTCTACAATTAATTAAGGGTATTACTGTAACTTGACAAAAGGGTAAATAGGTAAGGAGATAAGTAAAAGGGTATTTTGGGATTTTTAAAAAATATTGAGATGCCACATCATCAGTAAACTAACGGAACTTAACAGTAGGGGGGCATTAGTAATTATAGACAAAGTTAAAGGTTGGATTAGTAATTTTGTAAAGAACAGGGTTTTATTAGTAATAAAATCAAAGTACAGGGGGGCAATAGTAATTATCCCTTTTCAACTTTATTTTTGTTTCTCTGCATTTCGAAAGCATGGTTCGTTTCTGGCAGAGTCTTATATGCTTCTTTGTGGTGTTTTTTCTGTGTTCTCTGTCTATGTCTCTTCTCCTTTTTTCTTCATACTCCCTTTATTTTAAAGAATCATGGTAATAGTGAAGAGGAGTTCTGCCATTTTGAAACATAGGAGAGATTTAGACGAAGGACCATCCTGTTCTGAAACTCCCGAACACCCTGTATCTCCCGACCTTAGCCATGATGGTAGGTCCGAAGATGTACCCGAGGCCTCTGTTGGTCGAGAGAATCGTAATAGGGAAGGTGAGGAGGCAGTGGAGTCCCGTCCCGTTATAATTGGTCAAAGTGCTCGAGCTCGTTTCAAGGCTGAGCGACAGCGGTGGAAAGATAGTTTGACCCTCGAGGAGTATAAGCTCGAACAGATCAAGGAGTTGACTCCCGATCACATTGACTATGACCCCTATTCGTCTGGTCCCGACTTCATACCTTCCCAAATGACAGAGGAACGTCTAGAGTACCTTAGAGTAAAATATGAGATTCCTTCAGATCATAGGATACGTGTGCCGACCACATATGAGCGTGCCAATTCTCCTTCCCCGGGTGAATTTGCCCTTTACGAGGATGCTCTGAAGAGTGGTTTTCGTCTTCCCGTACACCCCCTGTTCATAGGCGTAATGGTACATTTTAAAATGTGCCGGGGAATGTTTGTGCCGAACAGTTGGCGAAATTTTATTTGCTTTTGGGGTTTTTGCCAAAGGGTAGGAGTTCGACCATCCCTGGCTTTGTTCCTCCATTTCTTTATGGCGAAGAGGCAGGAGCAGGATGGTTGGTTCTACCTTTCTAAACGTACCTTCTCCCAATGTGGTTGGGAGGGTAACTTTGTTGGGACGGGGACTCTGCCCTCCAATACCAAAGGTTGGCGTCCCAAATATTTCTTTGTTCGGCCGCCGTCCAAACCTTCGTTCCCCATTTCCTGGGTTCGTGGACCGACTACAGGTTCCAATGACATCCCTACTTTATCTGGAGCCGAGCAACTTGCTAGGGAGAAGATTCTTCGGCTTCCTTCCGAAGATAAGAACATGTATGCCGTTCACGACCATTGTCCGGAATATCCCAATATACTACGTTATTGGGGATTCCTTCCTGGTGAGTATTACTCTTGGTTGTTGGTATCTTTATTTTTGCGACTATCTCTTTGTGTTCGATAGTAATTCTTCTATCCTTTTTTCAGTGATGCTTAATCGGGCAAACGTTTCTCGGGCAGCTGATGAGGACATGGAAGAAGCTGAAGCTCGGATCCCTACCAAACCTGAGTAGTTCATTCATGAAAGGCAATTTTCTCGTCCATGCTTTCAATTTGCATGGTAAGATTATTGAATCTCTGAAGGAAACTTCGGATAGATTCCATTCTACCTTGTTTTATAGAAAACAAAGTATCTTCTCTTTTCTTCAATCCGACTCCTCCTTGGAAGCGCAGCACAAACACTCGTCCTAATTGATCGAAACTCACAATCGAACCGCTTGCCAGTGCCAAGAACCAGTCCAATGCAGAACCGGTTAAAGAGGCTGCAAAACTTTGGCACATGGCTGCCTCATTATGCTTATAAATTGACATGGTCGATCTGTATCGAGTGATGTGATGTTTTGGACATTGCGATCCATCAAACAGTATGAAAGTTGGGCACTTGAAACTCTTTGGTATTTCCGCCTCAGAGATAGCTTGGATGAAAGGATCCTCTTTTAGAAAAGCATATAGCTCTTCTTTCTTTGGATCGTTTAACTTGTTTACCTTCTCGTCTAACTCTTTGATTTGTTTGCTCAAACGATCTTCCCGCTTGTTCGGTCCGGACTCAACCCTCTTGTTTTTTGGTTCTTTGAGAGGATCGTTGCTACTTCCACGATCATGATCTTCATTGAACAGAGGATCTTTATTTGGAATTTCTTTCTCAGATGCCCGGGATTTTTCGCCTACCTTCTCTTTTGACTTCTGTCCGTCTTCTAGAGATGGTCGAGGCGTTCGATCAGGAAGGACCGAGTGGTTATTCTTGCTTCCCTCCAATATTTTTTGAGTATTTTTAGGATCTGCATTAGGGGCAATTATATGACCCACGGCCATCCTGAGTAGTTCATTCATGGAGGATAATTCCTCCCGAAGCTTTATTTGTTCCTTCTGGAGTGTCTCAACTTGATTTGCTAATGCTCCATGATTCGGGTGCTCGGGGTTTTTCTTCCCTTGATCGGTATTTATCTCCACCTGGTCGGGAATTACCGATTTTTCAGGTTGAGGAATTCCCTTCGAAGCATCATCCTCCACCTCCTTCTGATTTGCAGCCTTCACTTTCGATCGCACCATGACTTTTTGATGCAATTCCCACAGACGGCGCCAATTGTTGATACGGAATCTCGCTCGTCCTTCCCTGTCAAGAACCTGCAAGATACGAGCTCGACCTTGGAGGGTCGAGGTACGTCTCCGACGAACAAGTCAGTACCAATAATCTGATCTCAACTACTCAATAGAGAATTCAAGTAATTGATCACAAGAAGTATCATTACCTGCCCTCTAGTGTTTACCAGAGGTCTTTATATAGTGTATGGTGATAGAGTTATATTCGAAATAACCTGCTATGAGTTGTTGTAGGAGAGTAACTCTTTTAGAAGAGTCCTTTTACCTAACTAACTCTCTTTTCCAGTTGTTTGGTGGTAGGAGTCTACCTACACCAGGCCATCTCATATTGCTATAAAGATGGACTTTTTAGTGTGGTCGGTCCTACCATGAACCGCCTGGCCGGATCCTGTTGGGTTGTAATCCTGGTCGGACCGTGCAACCGTCGGTTCAGACCGGGGATATAGAATGACCATTTTAGTCATTAACACAAACCATGTAAGTATATCTCTATCCTACATGTAATTCATGGCTTTTACTTCAATGAACTAAACACATAAATCCCCTTTCAGTTCATTATGATTAACAAATCAGTTGATTAGTGGCCAATTAATCAAAAGCATGAAGAATAGAAGTAAAAACTCAATGAAAGGAAATAATATTCAAAATTATATTGATGAATTCAAGAGTGGGAATTCAAAGATAGGCTACTTCTAATCCCTAGAAAAACTAAATTAGTTCATATTCGAAATTAAAACATTACGGGAGGAGTTCAAGAACATTGAAAGAAAATCAAGAAAAACTTATTCCTAAGCTTCAGATCTCCAAAGCCATCCAACGTCTTCTGGTTCGATCTCTCCGTTCCTCCAAAGCTCCAAGAAGGTTCTCTCTGGTGTTCCAAAGCTCCCAAAAACGACCTCCTCTCTTCTCGGAGTTTGTTCTCCTTTTATAGATTAATTAAATTCAGAGTTTGAATCAAACTCAGAGTTCTTATCTGAGTTAACCAAGGAGTGTTTTGATGTATGAATCGGACTAACTTAGAGATCTCCAATGCATAATCCCACTGTTGGATTTGAAGATCAAGAAGTCGTGAAACTGTCCTCCAAAAATGGGTTCGATCAGACACCAGATGACCATCAGATGAAGATCTTGATCAAAACTGGATATAGACACTCAAAAACGGGATTTTTCTATCTTCCTTATTTGAATTCGATTCTTCTTCCCCTTTTCCCTTATTCGATCAAATCCAAAATAAGAAATAAAACATAGAAGCATGCAAGGACTCATTCATAAATCTTGAATACTACTCTTGCAATACTACCTAGATTTAATTGATAATTTCCTACACGTAAAAATAATAAATCTTGATTAGAATTTGTTAGGAAATAAATAAAATCACCAAAATTATAGAAATTAAAGGAAATGGTGCAACATATTTATTTTCATATCATATTAGGGTAAATTGATATAAAACAATTGTAAACAAATAGAAATATAGTAAATTAATTGTATAAAATAATATATATGAAATCAACTTATCAAATTACATAGAAATAGAACAAATTCATTATAGATATTGATTTCCCTTATATTTTATACACACAAGTACACAACCACATGTACCTTCAAAAAATAAATTAAAACAAATATTAAAAAAGAAAACCTTCCATGACACGGTTAACAAGGTTTGAACATTTAATTACAAGACTGAAGAAATCATATATATTTTTTTTGGTAAGAGAAGAAATCACATATACTTCTACGGAGGTCTTATAATAAAAACAAATTACTTTAGTTTCTTATAATTTTGATTCCCTAACCAAGTGGTAATAGCCATACTTGAATCCCATTTCATTAATCTACAATTTGGTGGAGCAACACTAAATACATAACCCAACCAGCTCTAATCCACCCTGTTCTTGACAACCTGGTTTTCTTGATCATTAGTAGAGAAGTCCAATCGCATGAAAGCATCGCTACATTTCTCCCTCCAACTTCACTGTTCACCAAACGTTTTTTAATTCTAAATTCCTTCTGTGTTCCCTTTTATATACAAATCAATCTCATGAAGGCTTCTCCATTAGAGAGACACCATTTCCTGCTTACCCATCTCCAGAAAATGGCTTCTGGGTGGTGGGTTTTCGCTTTTAGACACCATTGCAGAATCAATCTCATCAATCTCATGAAGGTTGAATTTTACGGTAGAGAACACTGTAATAATAATTGGGTCTTGAGACGTTTGCGTGCGTGTGAACCGACCCAACAAAGAAGGAGATGATGCCTCTCGGGCCCTCTGAGAATGATTCAAGCTGTATGAAGGGAAACTCCTGTTGGGAAAAATACCGATAGACGGTTCACTATTTTCCCTCCTGTGTAAAAGATCGACAGAGAAAAACAATACAAAAATGTATTCGTGAATAGTGCCCGTGTGAATATTGTTGTGAATAGTGACGGTGTAGGGCACACGTGAATAGTACTTGTATGGGACCCACGTGAAATATAACGAAGGAAATAATCACAAAGGAAACACCAACACAACAATATACGTCGTTCGGCTTTGCCTACATCCACGGGCGTAATGAGACCTTTACTATGAGAAAGTTGAAATACAACTCTTGTACAGTGCTTGGATTTACAACCCAACCCAACCCTGTATCCAAAACCAGATACCTCTGTACACCCTCTCTCAACTCACACTCTCAACTCTAGAGGAGTGTTCCCACACTTGCCTTACCTTCACTTGGCTTGCCTCTCACTTGGCTTCACTCTCTTGCTTCTCTCTACACTTCTCTGCAATCAAGCAAACCTCCCCACCCCTATTTATAGTTGGAGAGGAGAAGGAAGAATGGACGTTGCCTTATCTCCTTTGCCATTTTGTCAAAGGACTTACCGTTCATATTAATGGAGTTGTCTCCAAAGGATTTAGAGATTAGGAGAGAGAGAGGAGAGATTTCCTCTCTCACTTAGTCAAATATAGTGGCTGAGAGGAAATCCTTTCCCATATGTTTGTCAACAAAGATGATCCCTCCATTAATGAGGAGGACTTTACAACTCCCACGTACAATTTGTTTTGGGGGTCCAATTCAATCCCCACTATTAGGAACAAGGAAGAGCATGATCAGCTTGAATCGAGAACTGCCACTTCTATGTGATCAAAATTAACTATTGCAAGTGGGATTCATTCACTTGCATTCCTTCACTACAAAAAGCTCCGGTCTTAACGCCCTTACTATTGTGGTGAAACTAAATGGTTCGAATTAAATCCAATGAATAATTCTAATTTTTTTTAGGCTGGACCTAATTTTTTATCATTGTAGTTCAATCGGATCACTATCTTTGGGGTGGGGGGCAAGACATGACCGTAACTTAAGATTCAAGTACCGTTGAAAAGACTAACGGAACATGAAGATATATATATATCTATATATAGGGGAGGAGTCCTAGTCCTAAGGAGTTTCAAACTTTTGACATTTTACTTATGTGGTATTGATCTTTATCAATTGAGTCTCTCCCTTAGGGTTTATGTATTATTGGAACTAAGCTTCGGTGGTGCCAACTTATGCATATCTCACTACATCTTTAGGAAGGTAATTTTATATGTTAGTGGAATGGAGTGGGGGGGGGGGGGGGGGAGGACTTTGCCCGTGATTTTAAGAAATTTGAACATTTAACATTATATGAGATATTGATCTTCACCTACTGACCTAACCCTTTGAAGAGACCCTACGTGATCATCGAATGAGAGATCATATTTGATTGGGTTATGAAGCCCATAGGCCGGCCCATTAGGGAAATAACTCTTCAATGAGAAAACATTTTCTTTAGCAAGAAAAGAAAGAAAAAAAAAACGTAATCTTATTCAAATTCCTACTGTGACGGTCAAGCTTTGCAACTAACGAGCCCAAGTCAAACTTGACCATGGGGATGTCAGTTCATTGCCAAACTTGAAATAGTTTTTTAACCATGCTTCTGAAAAGGACCTTTCCATAAAATCGCTTTTTCTTATTTTGGGCAAGGTTCGACATGTCGACTCGTGTCGCCGTGTCGGACTCTGGCGACACGGTGACACGGGCGACATGTCGCCAAAAGTCGCTCGACTTTTGGCAAGGCTTCGATGAAAAATCGAACCCCTGTTTCGAAGGGTATTTGGGGTCATTTTGACATGAAATTTGATGTGTAACCTAATTTGAGGCCAATAAACACATTGGGGGTGTTATTTTGACCTAAAACATCACCTAACCTATAGTTTATAATTGGCACATGTCCAACTATATGCGGGCAAAATTGGAAGTTTGGAAAATTCATATAAACTAATGTAAATATGCAAAGAGAACACAAATACACAAGTAGTAAAGAGATGTACTAAAGTTTACAATTCATTATACAAGTTACAACTATGTTGAGTATGGCTCATGCTTCACATATTGTTGCCGACGGATACGGGGGTCCCGCTCCCCGGTGAGCGGGGGGGGTCCGGGGAGGCCGCCCCGGCGGGGGTGTGGGGGCAGCGCTCCCGGAGCTTTTAGAGGCCCTACATCACTTTGGCAAAAAGCGAACGAAAAATCGGCGAAAAACAAACGAAAGGCTGTTATATATGGCGAATGTAGCGATATATCGCAGACATTTGGTATATGTCGTGTCGCTGGGGGGAGTCGTGTCGCCCCCCAGCGACATGGCGACATATTGCCCTGTGTCGGCGATATGTCGCCGACACAATGAACTATGATTTTGGGTAAACATAAAATCGCTTTTTCTAATGTTACAAATTTCAAAATGGTAAAACATTATCCAATACCAGAAATTTCTTTGTCATATGGTTGCTTTAAATGATCGATAGCACGGATTTCTAAGTATTCGTTTAGGTGTGTTAGACGGTTTTTCAATTGCCTCGCTTTATTGACATGCAATTTTCAATCGTTTTTTCGCCTAACCGCTTGTCTCCTTATGTACTTTATTGTTGACTAGATGTAAAGTGGGTAATCATTTTTTATATTTTATATTTTATATATAATAACATTTTTTTCTTTATTTTTTTTCAATTAAATTTTATTCTACATAGCCATATATGAATTAAAAACACTTTTTGGAAAAAAAAAGTTTAAAATTTCATCCGTGGGCCCCACTATTTTGTGTGGTCGGGAACCCGTTGGGGAGTACTCTGTGCTACCCCGACGGGGTGAGGATCCGGATTCGATGAGCAAGTGAGAAAAGAGGGAATAAATATGATTTTTATAAAAGAATGTGTATTGATTATTTTATCCTTTTCTTAACAATAATATTTTAAGTAAATTTGCACATAAATGGAGAGAATGAAATTCTCACCTAAAAGTCTATTATGAATTTTGTAAATTTTTATATTATTTTAAATAAAAATAAAAGTGATAATAGATGCCAAACTATTTAAAATAATGAAAAAATATCATAATTGATACAAAAAAGAACCTAAAACCTCAGAAGAAGTATTCTTATGTGCATGATATTAATTGCTCAAGCCCAATCCAAATGTTTCACATCTATCTCGGTTGAACCACACTTTTTTAACTAACCGAAACCACCCTAAATGTCGGCAAAACTTCAGACCTTGGTTCTGCGACTCCTTAGTTGTTATGAATAGTTTGAAATGACTCAAAAAAATAGAAAGATAAAAGAAACACAAAAACACAAAAGAAAAAAGATAGCCTACGTCTTGAAGGTCTAATAGAAAGTGGCTCGAAGCCAAAATTAGAAGCTTTTGTAATATAATAATGAGGGGATTCCGATCATTTTGAAATATAATATTTTTCACAAATGAAATTTAAATGTCTACCTTAGGGATGAAGATTAATATATAAGTTGTTCTTGTCTTTTGTTCGGTGAAAATTTTTTAACTTTTGATTTGGCTTTACTATTAAGGGTCATGCTTCAATGCTGTCTATGGTCGGGATTCAAAGTGACGGTCGAGAATCTCGATCACAATTTTTTATCTTTACCATTCGCAGCTCAAACACTATTACACTACTATTTAAAAGGTGTTTTGATTAATTTCTAACAAATTTTCTTTAAAAAAACAAAATTTCCAGAAACCTATGCTTCTACATACACGTCTTAAATGACTCTCACTCATGTGAATTGAAAAGCTGTTCATATCCCTCTGCCCTCTACCTTGTTATGAACTCTGCTTTTCTCACCCTGTATATTGGATAGAGCTGCTAGGTCTCCAGCCCAATGCTCTCACCCTTCTCTATATTTTCCTCTTATGAAATTAGTATAGATGCCTTGTCATGAAATGATGACGGGTTTTGTTACAACTTACAGCCCAACATGATTCTAAGGGTTATGAGGATTGAATGAAGAAGGTAATGAAATGACTAAACCAATTTGTGGGAATGAAATTACTTCATAAATGTGTTCTGGACTGCAATACCATTCACTGGAAAGTCTTTTGAACTATGATGTTAAAGTAATAAAAAAGAATTATGATAAAATTTCAAATTAAAAAAGAAGAAGAGATATTCGAGGAAACTAATATTGCAGAAATAAGCAAAGTAATTATCAGTGTTCTAGGATTGATCGGAAATATATACATTGCAGTTCTGGTACAACATATTGTATATCTATAGAATGAAAAATGCAACTGTCCTAACATCTTCAGCTTCCCAACTTTCTTATCCAAACCATAACCTCTGCTCTTATCAATGATCAAGCAAATCATGTTTTAAGTATTTGGACAAGTGATCAAAAATGAATTTCTTGATCCAAAAATGGAATTCAGATTCACATTCTCAATCAGGTTAAAATGATTGATTCAAGCTATAAACATGCTAGAGAGGCTGATCAGATTTCATTAAAAGAATTGGACAATCTTTTGATCAACTACAACTCAGAGTCTTAGCCCCATACCCATTCAAGCATTGACACATGAGTAATAGCCAACATAAAGATCATGTCAAACAGGATGGAAGGACCAGTTTAAGATCATGCATAAGAAGATGTCCAATTCAAAAATAGAGTATTCTGTCTCTTCATCTGAAATGTTTTTCTTTTTATTGTATTTCTATTTTGATTTGTGGGTTAGGGTTTGGAATTTTTGATCCGGATTGGCAGTACATTTTCTTTACTTTGTTTGAGGAACACCTATCTAATTGATGGTTCTTAATTGGAAGAGTTTTCTTTTATCATCGAAATTGAGGTAGTATATCAATGCCAATGCAGGGTTGGTTGAGTGGTAAAGATCCATGCTTCTCAGTGGAGAGGTCGTGGATTCGACCCTTGCGCATTAAATTTCCAGTATTAAAAAAGCACCAGTACAAAAAATAAAAAATAAAAAAATAAAATAAAATTGAGGTAGTCTGTTTTTTTGAAGAACAAATGAATAGTAAGAAAATGCCTATTGAAAATTTGAGATTTTAAGATTTTTAAATTTAATTCAAAAAAATTATAATTAATCGGGTAATTTTCATATGGGCCCCCTGAGGTTTGGTGTATGTCATTTTTAGTCCAAAAAAATTGAGACTTTGCATATGCCTCCCTTGTACTATAGAAAAAGTCACTCAAAGACCAAAAGGAGTACATGCTTTTATATACAATAAAAGACCAAGAGAAATTTAACCATATTTATTTCTAAAATTCATTTATTCTCTTAAAAAAATCTAACCTTTCTTCCATTCTTGAGGAAGAGATGAATGATTTAGTGGATTCTAAAGTTCTAAATTTGTAAAATGTAAAAATTTTTCAAAAGAACTTTTTACATGAACCCCTTTTGTTTCTATTGGAAACTAAGTGTAGCCCTTAAAATTGAAATCTCCCTCCACATTTGACACTTAGATTTTTACTAGGTTCTACTTTAATTAATAATTTTATCCTCATTTGAATAAGAAACTTATATAAAAATATTCAAAAAATAAAAACAGAGGAAGATGCTGAGGAAGATGAAACCATTCGGGCGTTTGAAAGAGATGGTTTTTCTACCAAAACCTCATCACGCACCTGCAAATTTGAAGTCTTAAATGGATCACATTCTACTTTGAAGTCCACCTCACTTGAATTAAGAATGCAAACAATATATCCATGCGGGATTATACTTTCATCTTTATGTTTCACGTAGCAACATCCAACCCATATATACTCATCATGAATTAAATTAAACATTTTAGGAGTATAGACTTCTGCTGCGTGTCTCATAATGGGTATGTATAAGAATGAATTTTTTGGTAGCTTGTTTCTTGACTCAAACTCAATTCATTCGCATGCTTATCATTGACCACCCTTTCAAAATGCGTAAAAAATTGTACAATGTCTAAAGTAGACTTTGTATATTCTTTTATGTCTGCATTTATACTTTCACTTAGTTGTGTACTCCGCATGCCTCCTGTGAATGTATTCTTCATATAGCAACTAGCCCATTTATGCTTAAATCCATAAATGCGATCTAACCATGAACCATCTTCAACCTGATAATTAGACCTCATTTGTTCCCATGCAATTTCAAAATGTATTTCCTCATTATATTCATACATACATTTTTGCAATTTTGTAAGGAAGCTTGATCCATCCTTCATTAAGTGACCCAGATGTTTAATCCCATTTTGCATTAAGTGCCAAGTACACAAACCATGCCATGTCCCAGAAAACTCTTCCGAAAAAGCTCTTGCCATTGCGGCATCTTGATCTGTAAAAAATGTTTTAGGCTTCTTTTGTTCATGAGTTTCCAGGAATATCTGAAATAACCATTTGAATGATTCAACTGTCTCATCATATAAAAGTGCAGCTCCAAATATTACGACTCCTCTATGATGATTAAATCCAGAAAAAATACCAAATGGCCTATTCTCATTGTTTGTAAAAAAGGTAGTGTCAAAGGTAACCACATCACCAAATAATGAGTAATCTAATCTCATTCTCGCATCTGCTCAAAAAATATTAGCTATCAACTCCTCTTCATCCAATTGTAACCTATATGTAAAAGAGGGATTCAGCCGACTTGTTTCTCAAAATAACTTAACAAGCTCCATGCTTCACCATAACGTAAATCACGCCGGCGTTTGCTGCGGAGATGATTGTAATGATCTGTAGGTGTATAACCAAGGCATTGTCTCCCACCTGCCTGCATGCCATGGTACTCAAATGCGGCCTTAGTTTTAACTCCAGAATTTTTAGCCAACTCTATTTGGAATCCTTGTATATCTGAGATGAGTCGTTGTGACCGCATCATGTGAGTAGTAGATGGTATATGGAGCTCGTGATTATGGTCTTCAACAAAATCATGGCATTGATATTTTCCATTTTCCAATATCTTTATTCCCATACGAGCAAGACAGCCAGTTCTTGTCTCCGCTCGAGGGTTGATGGGAATATTGTCTCCCTTTTTTGGTTTTCGATTGCCTTGTTTGCTACAAACAAATCGACTTAAAGTTATCATTAACTTATTTGTCTTGCTTGTATTTGAATATTCCCTTCGATGCTTTGAAACCTAATCTTCCTCCATAACTATTATAAAAAGTGTGTGCCTCATTGTCAGAAGCAAACTCCATACCAATCCTAGGGTTAGTCTCGTCGTAACAACCTATCTCAACATCTGGTGTAACGTTTGAGTTATCCATGATTCACCTGAAAAATATCGAAGTATAAAATATTAACCTATTACTCATCAAAATGGATATCACAAAACACACATGACAAAGTTAAGTTCATTGAGTTGCTTTGACTAATTGAGTTCCAAAAATGGCAATAACTCAAGAAATACACATACTTTATATATATATATATATATATATTTGACACATTGAAACCCCACCGCAAACAAGATTTATAAGCAATCAAAAAGAGAAGGAAATTGTTAAAAAATCATGACATTTGGATCTTTATCCTTTGAAGATTTATGATCAATTTTTTCACAGTGACCAAATGAATGAGATTGTTATGAGTTTTCTAAGGTCTCAAGCACACACCAGACTTAACAAAGCTGTCTTTCACAACACCTTAACCACCCTCTCCTCTTTAAATTGATCATACAACTTCTTAGTTTCAACACGTATTTAGTCATAAATAAACCATGCCAGTGGGATCCCATTTTTAATAGAACAGAGATGGGGACCCTAATCTTCTTCTTTCTTTTATTTTCTCCTCACCCTTTGTTGTCTTCCTTATTTTTTTCAATCCATCTTTTGTAATCGCAATGAATTTTTTCTTTCTTGCGATTACACCCAACTGTTCCATTCTTGATCCCTAATTGGATATTTCTAGGTCTCAAGCACACACCAGACTTAACAAAGCTATCTTTCACAACACCTTAACCACCCTCTCCTCTTTAAATTGATCATACAACTCTTTAGTGTCAACACGTATTTAGTCATAAATAAACCTTGCCAGTAGGATCCATTTTTAATAGAACAGAAATGGGATCCTAATCTTCTTCTTTCTTATATTTTCTCCTCACCCTTTGTTGTTTTCTTTATTTTTCTCAATCCATCTTTTGTAATCGCAATGAATTTTTTCTTTCTTGCGATTACACCCAACTGTTCCATTCTTGATCCCTAATTGGATATTTCTAGGTTTACTCTACCCAAGCAATTTTTTTTTTTTTTGGCGATTACACCCAACTTCCACTCTTGATCCCTCACAGAGCCGAAACTGATGTGGAAATTTCGGGTTTACTCTACCCAAGCATGCTCAAGTACTAATAAATGCGTGGGCATTTAGCGAGAGATCCCAACGGTTGGACGAACCCAAGTTCATTTGTTCCTCTGAGATTCTTGGGCTCGTCGGAGATTGACGTTAAAGGCCGGGATTTTGAGCTAATACCTTTCGGTGCAGGGAGAGGTCGAGATTCACAGTTGCCTTGAAAAATACCATTACAGCAGAGGGATTTCTCCTACGAAAAGGATTTATCTTTCTCTGTTTTTTATTTTGGGAAATAAATGAAAGAGAGAGTTTACACAGTGGAGAGGCAAGCGATAATGTGCTGTAAATAACTACTATTTATACAATACAAGGATGAATTATCTATTGTATATACAATATATTATCGTACTTTTTCCAAGGATATGCACCCCCTAACATTTGTCCATCTCAATAAGGATACAAGGCCAAATACCTCAATTTAGCAACTAACCAACGGAAGGATTAACCTTTTGGGCTACAGAATTTGGAGGCGTAAAACACCAATTTCACTCCATGTTCACCAGCCTTGTTGAATAACCATGAACATACTAAGTAGTAATATAGCAGCCCATGCTTTGGGGGGAAAAAAAGTATATCATTTCACTTGCCACTATGCTTTGAAATTTAAAAGTTTATATCCACATCCACACTTATTGACTGGAGAGTAATGAAATCTAATTGAAGCCCTTTTCCTAACAACTTCGTAGCTTTTGAGAACTGGAAAAATAATTGGTATGCCACATCATATTTCTTATGTTTTCAAAAGGTATGATATTTCCTCTTCTTCTTTGTTCTTCCCATTTTTTAATTTTAACATTTCCCTCTAATTCTTCAACTTTTTTCTGATTCTGTTCTCTCTTCATATATGAATTTCTAATGGAAATTGAAATTCTTCTTGCTAATCTGCAATCTATGAACATTAGAATAATTCCATATTTAAATCTTATATCTCATCTTTCCCCACAGGGATATATCTCTAGTTCTCAGAGTATTATTCTATTATGGTCCAACAATGGTTCCATCAATTCAACTTTGATCTCAGACAATTAGCATCGCCAAGAAACAAAGCAAAGCTTATAAGCTTAAAGAAACTCAAACATACAGGACAAATTGGAAGAATAAGCATAGAGAAGAGTGTAGGAACAACATAAGAAATAAAAGGGAAGGAAGAGGAAACAATAACTCATAGTAGAAGGATATGACTAAAATAAAGGTCAGCTGCTCAAGAAAATACACAGAAATGGCAGAACAGTCTAATATACAGATAAGATGCTAGACGATGGAGTAAGGTAGCAACCTGTAAACAATCCCAGAATGCACCAGTCAATATACATCAATTTCAAGCCAAAGCAAAACTACAAAAGGAAATGACTCTTACCCAAAACAGATAATCTGCTCTAACAAGTTCAACCACATTTTCGTTTGGCATACTTATGTGGGAATATAAACAAATGCGTGGTGGGTATAAGTATATAAACAATTTAAATGGTTTGTTCTTAAGATGATAAACAAACATCTTATTGACTGTTTCTCTCTGTTTTTAATTAATGAAAATTCAGAAAAAAAAACGAAGCATTTAGAGATTTTATTGGGCAAATAGTAACAATATATGATAATGGATATGTTATGATAATTGAGTGATGAGCTACGTCAATTAGCAGCTGCTTTAACTCAAAAGGTAGCAAGAAATAACTAGAGGAAGACAGTCTGATCAAAGAAGAAAGGAAGACAGATCTGATAAAAGAGAAACAGATAAAAAAGAACGGCATACCTATAATCATGTTTTCTTAATTGAGAGAAATCGAGTGATGGGAAACTGAAATAGATAATCACATCCGTAGTTAATCCCTTTCGTCTCCAGCCACCTTGTTGTCGCCGATCTCAAAGAATAATCTCTGTCTGTCTTTCTGTTTATCAATCTTCCAAAAAAGTAGATTAAAGAACCTGCGTTTTCAATCCTGTAGATGACCATTAGACATGGCTACATGGCACGTTACAGAGGGAAGAACGGAAGAAGAGGGAAGAAGTTTGGTAGACTCCAACTAAAGTGAAGGCTTTGGTTGGAGATTTCACACGCTGATGCTTGAAGACTTCCTGAGAAGGAAGTGTATTTTTCTCAAACGAAGAACAGGATTTTTTTTTTCTCAAACGGGAAGAACAGCGGCTGAACATAGAGAAACGGAAGAGAGGAAGAAAGGGAAGTTCGTTCCAAAACCTGGTTTGAAAATAAATTGTTTTCCACCGTCAGATCCGAATGTTCCACGTGTCCAAGATCGAGCGGACAAATGGAGGAAACCGAAGGGAGTTAGAACGGGAGCGGACAAAAATCCCCTCTTCACAACTTAATTGATCCAAAGGAATACTAACTGTTTAACCAAGTACAGAATATCAGGCTGCTACTTCAGAAGCTCATTGTGAAATCCCCCAGATTTCTACCCCTTTAACCCGTGGTTTTAAGACAAAGAACCTGGGCCTTGATTCGGCGACAATTGTGGACCATTCAATTCGAGCCCGAAGGATTGGAAATTAAAAAAATGTTGGTAGATGACCCTTATAATGACTCAAAAATTCTATTAGAGTTTAAGTAAAGAGAGAAGATTAGTCTCGATAGTGTAAAAAGGGTAATTTTGGAATATTTGTAGATCAGTGATGGAGAATCCGTTTGATGCGAATAATATATCAAATCGAAGATCATCGAAAGACCTTTCCAATGAGCCAAAGATCATCAAAATCGGAGTTTGTTTGGGGGTCCAACCATGAGCTAGAAGTTTGAGCCGTTTAGGTGAACCAACTCCCACCCTATTTTCTATTTAGGGGCAAAATTGGAAATTCGGATTTTTAAACCCTATTTATGTTTTATCTCATCCGTAAACGCATTTTTGGAGGCCAGAAAGAGGCGGAGGCTTTGGAGAAAAGGAGAAACGAAAGAGAGGAGCGATTTCCATTCTTCCGAAGGTGTCTGTGATCCGAATCTTTGCAAAATTGTTAAGAAAGGTTAGTTTTCTTTAATCCTTCTCTTACTCACAATTTTGTGAGTATTTTCTCTCCTTTCCTTTTGAGGAATCTTGAAAGGGAAGGTTGTTAGGTATCTTGGATGCTTTCCTTTATTATTTTAATGTCCCTTCGTAGTTTGTGGAAGTAATATCTTTTCTCTTCTATTGAGGGATCGGATCTATGAAAGGGAATAATGATAGGTACCCTAGATGCTTATATTTTCTTATATTAATGTTTCCCTTGAGTTTGGGAGTATTGGTTTATCTCCTTGCAAAAGATTTTAGAATTTGACTCCCCGGGTCACACACGGGTGATTTATGAGAGTCAAATTTGGGGCTTTTTGAGATGGGTCAAATTTAATAAAATTGAAGGTACCCGTATGATCCTTTTGTTTCCAATTAGATTTTCCCAAAGTTTTGCTTCATTATAAACTTCGAATTGGTGGCAAATTAGTGACCATTCACTAGTGAGGTTGAGAACTACCCTTTTTAACCTAGTTTTCAGATTTGGGTTTTTGTGGGAAGATTTTAGGATATCCTTTGAAATCCAAATGGGCTCTAATTTGTGATAATTATTTCTTTTGCTTAAATAGGTTAATATATCTTTAATCACTAATTTGTGGGAGTGGATTCTTGGATTTGGAGGAAGAACAAAGTAAAAGGTGAGGAATATACTTAACTTTATATTACATATGTAATGATGTTAGTTACTTTTCACTATTGATATCTTGTATTGCTTTAGTATTATCTTGTGGTTATTTTATGTCTTTTGTTAAATATGAATTGCTATAATTTATGTTTATTATTACTTCTGATGTTGCTCCTTGCTTTGAAATCTATTATTGTTGTTATGAAATGGAATGTGATTGTATGAGAGGAGAAATATTATTATTTTTTCTACCTTGTATTTTCTACTAGGGTTGTGGGTTCACCCATTGCCCTAGTGACATTATATGATTGCTTATATTGTGGTTGGGAATGGGGAATGCCTTTTTGGCATTTCTGCCATAGGATACCAGAGGAGGCGGTATGGGACGCATTCCTATGGTGCCCTTGGCTCTTTCCCGATTACTGATTTACATATTTAGGGCATGTCTAGAAGTGTTTGGTTAGGTGACCTCATGAGTACTACTGATACGGAAGATTTCTACCCGACCGGGTCTGACCCGGATGGGGCTCCACATGCCAGTTAATCGGGAAAGATGCTGATCATCCATGACCAAAAGCGTAACATACGCCACAGATATAGCAATCATCATTGTTATGGAAGGTCAACTCAGTAGCTGATTGAAAGGGACCAACGACAAGGGAGCATGATCCGAGGAGAAACATCAGCCCTTGTCTGGCTAACTTACCAAATACATAAAAGGTAACACCCACACTATAAATGCATAGATCTACCCCTCCGGTAAGCAACCAATACACTTTGAGCATAATCTTGTGTAGCTTTTGCACGATACCTCATTCGGTTCATCATGTGACTTTGCCATCGGAGGCGGTTGCCCGGCACACAAGCCGGCCCGCATCTAACCTTTCTTGCAGGACTCATCGTCCCGGATACGAGAGGAGGCTCAGTCGGATCCGAAGCATAATTGATCCGCATCAGTTTGGCGCCGTCTGTGGGAACGACAAAATCTTCAAGTCATGCCAAGACGAAGAGGAAATAATAGACGTTCCCGAATAGAAAATGTTAGCAGGAATCAGATTCCCGAAGATCAAACACATCAAGACGATGGAGTCTACTCAACCCGAGTGGAACAGGATCCTCCCGAGGGAATGATCATGTTGCTCGTGATAATGATCGTGTTGCTCGTGATAATGATCGAGATGATCGAGAATTTACAATGATCGGGAATGATCATGTTGCTCGTGATAATGATCGTGTTGCTCGTGATAATGATCGAGATGATCGAGAATTTACAATGATCGAGATGATCAAGAATTTATAATGATCGAGATGATCGAGAATTTACAATGATCGAAAGGATCGAGAATTTACAATGATCGAGAGGATCGAGAATTTACAAGGATCGAGAGGATCGAGAATTTACAACGATCGGGAGGATCGAGAATTTACAATGATCAAAGACATCGGTTGGAAACCTGTGTGGGTCCTTCTACAATCTCGGCCATCTTACACCTTTTTTAAGGTACTAATTTGAATTGGGTCAATCCCATTCATCTTGCGCCTTCCATAAGGACTTGCACCTTTTTAAGTGAGCCAAAATATCTCTGAGGATGATCTTCGGCAATGGCGCTCGGGAACATGGACGAGGCAAGGAGACGGAAACCGTGCCTTCAGAAACCTCCTTGGAGTACTCAAAAAGCCCACAAGTCCGCGGCTGCAAAGACGATTCCCCCTCCAACCGATCTTCTCCCGAGAAGAGTCGAAGAAGAAACCATTCACCGGGTTCACTCCCGTTTGATTAATTACTCCTTTTAAAAGGAACTTGCATCTTTTCTTAAAGATACCATTCACTCGGGTTCACTCCCGTTTGATTAATTACTCCTTTTTAAAAGGAACTTGCATCTTTTCTTAAAGATACCATTCACTCGGGTTCACTCCCGTTTGATTAATTACTCCTTTTTAAAGGAACTTGCATCTTTTCTTAAAGATACCATTCACTCGGGTTCACTCCCATTTGATTAATTACTCCTTTTTAAAAGGAACTTGCATCTTTTCTTAAAGATACCATTCACCGGGTTCACCCCGTTTGATTAATTACTCCTTTTAAAGGAACTTGCATCTTTTCTTAAAGATACCATTCACTCGGGTTCACTCCCGTTTGATTAATTTACTCCTTTTTAAAGGAACTTGCATCTTTTCTTAAAGATACCATTCACTCGGGTTCACTCCGCTTGATTAATTACTCCTTTTAAAGGAACTTGCATCTTTTCTTAAAGATACCACTCACTCGGGTTCACTCCCGTTTGATTATTTACTCCTTTTTAAAGGAACTTGCATCTTTTCTTAAAGATACCATTCACTCGGGTTAATTCTCGTTTGATCAATAATTCCTTTTTTTAAAGGACTTACACATTTTTTAAGGTAATAATTTGAATCTGGTCAATCCCATTCATCTTGCGCCTTCCATAAGGACTTACACCTTTTTAAGGTAATAATTTGAATCAGATCCACCGGTCAACTTGCGCCTTCCATAAAGATTTACACCTTTTTAATCTTCCTTGCTATCCCACACGATGTAAACAACGTGGGATAGGGGGCTTATGATACGGAAGATTTCTACCCGACCGGGTCTGACCCGGATGGGGCTCCACATGCCAGTTAATCGGGAAAGATGCTGATCATCCATGACCAAAAGCGTAACATACGCCACAGATATAGCAATCATCATTGTTATGGAAGGTCAACTCAGTAGCTGATTGAAAGGGACCAACGACAAGGGAGCATGATCCGAGGAGAAACATCAGCCCTTGTCTGGCTAACTTACCAAATACATAAAAGGTAACACCCACACTATAAATGCATAGATCTACCCCTCCGGTAAGCAACCAATACACTTTGAGCATAATCTTGTGTAGCTTTTGCACGATACCTCATTCGGTTCATCATCTGACTTTGCCATCGGAGGCGGTTGCCCGGCACACAAGCCGGCCCGCATCTAACCTTTCTTGCAGGACTCATCGTCCCGGATACGAGAGGAGGCTCAGTCGGATCCAGAAGCATAATTGATCCGCATCAGTTTATGATACGGAAGATTTCTACCCGACCGGGTCTGACCCGGATGGGGCTCCACATGCCAGTTAATCGGGAAAGATGCTGATCATCCATGACCAAAAGCGTAACATACGCCACAGATATAGCAATCATCATTGTTATGGAAGGTCAACTCAGTAGCTGATTGAAAGGGACCAACGACAAGGGAGCATGATCCGAGGAGAAACATCAGCCCTTGTCTGGCTAACTTACCAAATACATAAAAGGTAACACCCACACTATAAATGCATAGATCTACCCCTCCGGTAAGCAACCAATACACTTTGAGCATAATCTTGTGTAGCTTTTGCACGATACCTCATTCGGTTCATCATCTGACTTTGCCATCGGAGGCGGTTGCCCGGCACACAAGCCGGCCCGCATCTAACCTTTCTTGCAGGACTCATCGTCCCGGATACGAGAGGAGGCTCAGTCGGATCCAGAAGCATAATTGATCCGCATCAGTTTGGCGCCGTCTGTGGGAACGACAAAATCTTCAAGTCATGCCAAGACGAAGAGGAAATAATAGACGTTCAGAATAGAAAATGTTAGCAGAATCAGATTCCCGAAGATCAAACACATCAAGACGATGGAGTCTACTCAACCCGAGTGGAACAGGATCCTCCCGAGGGAATGATCATGTTGCTCGTGATAATGATCGTGTTGCTCGTGATAATGATCGAGATGATCGAGAATTTACAATGATCGGGAATGATCATGTTGCTCGTGATAATGATCGTGTTGCTCGTGATAATGATCGAGATGATCGAGAATTTACAATGATCGAGATGATCAAGAATTTATAATGATCGAGATGATCGAGAATTTACAATGATCGAAAGGATCGAGAATTTACAATGATCGAGAGGATCGAGAATTTACAAGGATCGAGAGGATCGAGAATTTACAACGATCGGGAGGATCGAGAATTTACAATGATCAAAGACATCGGTTGGAAACCTGTGTGGGTCCTTCTACAATCTCGGTCATCTTACACCTTTTTTAAGGTACTAATTTGAATTGGGTCAATCCCATTCATCTTGCGCCTTCCATAAGGACTTGCACCTTTTTTAAGTGAGCCAAAATATCTCTGAGGATGATCTTCGGCAATGGCGCTCGGGAACATGGACGAGGCAAGGAGACGGAAACTCGTGCCTTCCAAAGAAACCTCCTTGGGAGTACTCAAAAAGCCCCAAGACAAGTTCTGCGGCTGCAAAGACGATTCCCCCCTCCAACCGATCTTCTCCCGAGAAGAGTCTGAAGAAGAAACCATTCACTCGGGTTCACTCCCGTTTGATTAATTACTCCTTTTTAAAAGGAACTTGCATCTTTTCTTAAAGATACCATTCACTCGGGTTCACTCCCGTTTGATTAATTACTCCTTTTTAAAAGGAACTTGCATCTTTTCTTAAAGATACCATTCACTCGGGTTCACTCCCGTTTGATTAATTACTCCTTTTTAAAGGAACTTGCATCTTTTCTTAAAGATACCATTCACTCGGGTTCACTCCCATTTGATTAATTACTCCTTTTTAAAAGGAACTTGCATCTTTTCTTAAAGATACCATTCACTCGGGTTCACTCCCGTTTGATTAATTACTCCTTTTTAAAGGAACTTGCATCTTTTCTTAAAGATACCATTCACTCGGGTTCACTCCCGTTTGATTAATTTACTCCTTTTTAAAGGAACTTGCATCTTTTCTTAAAGATACCATTCACTCGGGTTCACTCCCGTTTGATTAATTACTCCTTTTTAAAGGAACTTGCATCTTTTCTTAAAGATACCACTCACTCGGGTTCACTCCCGTTTGATTATTTACTCCTTTTTAAAGGAACTTGCATCTTTTCTTAAAGATACCATTCACTCGGGTTAATTCTCGTTTGATCAATAATTCCTTTTTTTAAAGGACTTACACATTTTTTAAGGTAATAATTTGAATCTGGTCAATCCCATTCATCTTGCGCCTTCCATAAGGACTTACACCTTTTTTAAGGTAATAATTTGAATCAGATCCACCCCGGTCAACTTGCGCCTTCCATAAAGATTTACACCTTTTTTAATCTTCCTTGCTATCCCACACGATGTAAACAACGTCCGGGATAGGGGGCTTATGATACGGAAGATTTCTACCCGACCGGGTCTGACCCGGATGGGGCTCCACATGCCAGTTAATCGGGAAAGATGCTGATCATCCATGACCAAAAGCGTAACATACGCCACAGATATAGCAATCATCATTGTTATGGAAGGTCAACTCAGTAGCTGATTGAAAGGGACCAACGACAAGGGAGCATGATCCGAGGAGAAACATCAGCCCTTGTCTGGCTAACTTACCAAATACATAAAAGGTAACACCCACACTATAAATGCATAGATCTACCCCTCCGGTAAGCAACCAATACACTTTGAGCATAATCTTGTGTAGCTTTTGCACGATACCTCATTCGGTTCATCATCTCGACTTTGCCATCGGAGGCGGTTGCCCGGCACACAAGCCGGCCCGCATCTAACCTTTCTTGCAGGACTCATCGTCCCGGATACGAGAGGAGGCTCAGTCGGATCCAGAAGCATAATTGATCCGCATCAGTTTATGATACGGAAGATTTCTACCCGACCGGGTCCGACCCGGATGGGGCTCCACATGCCGCTTAATCGGGAAAGATGCTGATCATCCATGACCAAAAGCGTAACATACGCCACGGATATAGCAATCATCATTGTTATGGAAGGTCAACTCGGTAGCTGATTGAAAGGGACCAACGACAAGGGAGCATGATCCGAGGAGAAACATCAGCCCTTGTCTGGCTAACTTACCAAATACATAAAAGGTAACACCCACACTATAAATGCATAGATCTACCCCTCCGGTAAGCAACCAATACACTTTGAGCATAATCTTGTGTAGCTTTTGCACGATACCTCATTCGGTTCATCATCTGACTTTGCCATCGGAGGCGGTTGCCCGGCACACAAGCCGGCCCGCATCTAACCTTTCTTGCAGGACTCATCGTCCCGGATACGAGAGGAGGCTCAGTCGGATCCAGAAGCATAATTGATCCGCATCAGTTTGGCGCCGTCTGTGGGAACGACAAAATCTTCAAGTCATGCCAAGACGAAGAGGAAATAATAGACGTTCCAGAATAGAAAATGTTAGCAGGAATCAGATTCCCGAAGATCAAACACATCAAGACGATGGAGTCTACTCAACCCGAGTGGAACAGGATCCTCCCGAGGGAATGATCATGTTGCTCGTGATAATGATCGTGTTGCTCGTGATAATGATCGAGATGATCGAGAATTTACAATGATCGGGAATGATCATGTTGCTCGTGATAATGATCGTGTTGCTCGTGATAATGATCGAGATGATCGAGAATTTACAATGATCGAGATGATCAAGAATTTATAATGATCGAGATGATCGAGAATTTACAATGATCGAAAGGATCGAGAATTTACAATGATCGAGAGGATCGAGAATTTACAAGGATCGAGAGGATCGAGAATTTACAACGATCGGGAGGATCGAGAATTTACAATGATCAAAGACATCGGTTGGAAACCTGTGTGGGTCCTTCTACAATCTCGGTCATCTTACACCTTTTTTAAGGTACTAATTTGAATTGGGTCAATCCCATTCATCTTGCGCCTTCCATAAGGACTTGCACCTTTTTTAAGTGAGCCAAAATATCTCTGAGGATGATCTTCCGGCAATGGCGCCGGGAACATGGACGAGGCAAGGAGACGGAAACCTGTGCCTTCCAAAGCAAACCTCCTTCGGGAGTACTCAAAAAAGCCCCAAAGACAAGTCCCTGCGGCTGCAAAGACGATTCCCCCTCCAACCGATCTTCTCCCGAGAAGAGTCCGAAGAAGAAACCATTCACTCGGGTTCACTCCCGTTTGATTAATTACTCCTTTTTAAAAGGAACTTGCATCTTTTCTTAAAGATACCATTCACTCGGGTTCACTCCCGTTTGATTAATTACTCCTTTTTAAAAGGAACTTGCATCTTTTCTTAAAGATACCATTCACTCGGGTTCACTCCCGTTTGATTAATTACTCCTTTTTAAAGGAACTTGCATCTTTTCTTAAAGATACCATTCACTCGGGTTCACTCCCATTTGATTAATTACTCCTTTTTAAAAGGAACTTGCATCTTTTCTTAAAGATACCATTCACTCGGGTTCACTCCCGTTTGATTAATTACTCCTTTTTAAAGGAACTTGCATCTTTTCTTAAAGATACCATTCACTCGGTTCACTCCCGTTTGATTAATTTACTCCTTTTTAAAGGAACTTGCATCTTTTCTTAAAGATACCATTCACTCGGGTTCACTCCCGTTTGATTAATTACTCCTTTTTAAAGGAACTTGCATCTTTTCTTAAAGATACCACTCACTCGGGTTCACTCCCGTTTGATTATTTACTCCTTTTTAAAGGAACTTGCATCTTTTCTTAAAGATACCATTCACTCGGGTTAATTCTCGTTTGATCAATAATTCCTTTTTTTAAAGGACTTACACATTTTTTAAGGTAATAATTTGAATCTGGTCAATCCCATTCATCTTGCGCCTTCCATAAGGACTTACACCTTTTTTAAGGTAATAATTTGAATCAGATCCACCCCGGTCAACTTGCGCCTTCCATAAAGATTTACACCTTTTTTAATCTTCCTTGCTATCCCACACGATGTAAACAACGTCCGGGATAGGGGGCTTATGATACGGAAGATTTCTACCCGACCGGGTCTGACCCGGATGGGGCTCCACATGCCAGTTAATCGGGAAAGATGCTGATCATCCATGACCAAAAGCGTAACATACGCCACAGATATAGCAATCATCATTGTTATGGAAGGTCAACTCAGTAGCTGATTGAAAGGGACCAACGACAAGGGAGCATGATCCGAGGAGAAACATCAGCCCTTGTCTGGCTAACTTACCAAATACATAAAAGGTAACACCCACACTATAAATGCATAGATCTACCCCTCCGGTAAGCAACCAATACACTTTGAGCATAATCTTGTGTAGCTTTTGCACGATACCTCATTCGGTTCATCATCTGACTTTGCCATCGGAGGCGGTTGCCCGGCACACAAGCCGGCCCGCATCTAACCTTTCTTGCAGGACTCATCGTCCCGGATACGAGAGGAGGCTCAGTCGGATCCAGAAGCATAATTGATCCGCATCAGTTTATGATACGGAAGATTTCTACCCGACCGGGTCTGACCCGGATGGGGCTCCACATGCCAGTTAATCGGGAAAGATGCTGATCATCCATGACCAAAAGCGTAACATACGCCACAGATATAGCAATCATCATTGTTATGGAAGGTCAACTCAGTAGCTGATTGAAAGGGACCAACGACAAGGGAGCATGATCCGAGGAGAAACATCAGCCCTTGTCTGGCTAACTTACCAAATACATAAAAGGTAACACCCACACTATAAATGCATAGATCTACCCCTCCGGTAAGCAACCAATACACTTTGAGCATAATCTTGTGTAGCTTTTGCACGATACCTCATTCGGTTCATCATCTGACTTTGCCATCGGAGGCGGTTGCCCGGCACACAAGCCGGCCCGCATCTAACCTTTCTTTGCAGGACTCATCGTCCCGGATACGAGAGGAGGCTCAGCCGGATCCGAAGCATAATTGATCCGCATCAGTTTGGCGCCGTCTCGTGGGAACGACAAAATCTTCAAGTCATGCCAAGACGAAGAGGAAATAATAGACGTTCAGAATAGAAAATGTTAGCAGAATCGATTCCCGAAGATCAAACACATCAAGACGATGGAGTCTACTCAACCCGAGTGGAACAGGATCCTCCCGAGGGAATGATCATGTTGCTCGTGATAATGATCGTGTTGCTCGTGATAATGATCGAGATGATCGAGAATTTACAATGATCGGGAATGATCATGTTGCTCGTGATAATGATCGTGTTGCTCGTGATAATGATCGAGATGATCGAGAATTTACAATGATCGAGATGATCAAGAATTTATAATGATCGAGATGATCGAGAATTTACAATGATCGAAAGGATCGAGAATTTACAATGATCGAGAGGATCGAGAATTTACAAGGATCGAGAGGATCGAGAATTTACAACGATCGGGAGGATCGAGAATTTACAATGATCAAAGACATCGGTTGGAAACCCGTGTGGGTCCTTCTACAATCTCGGTCATCTTACACCTTTTTTAAGGTACTAATTTGAATTGGGTCAATCCCATTCATCTTGCGCCTTCCATAAGGACTTGCACCTTTTTTAAGTGAGCCAAAATATCTCTGAGGATGATCTTCTGGCAATGGCGCTCGGGAACATGGACGAGGCAAGGAGACGGAAACCTGTGCCTTCCAGCAAACCTCCTTCGGGAGTACTCAAAAAAGCCCCAAGACAAGTCCCCGCGGCTGCAAAGACGATTCCCCCTCCAACCGATCTTCTCCCGAGAAGAGTCCGAAGAAGAAACCATTCACTCGGGTTCACTCCCGTTTGATTAATTACTCCTTTTTAAAAGGAACTTGCATCTTTTCTTAAAGATACCATTCACTCGGGTTCACTCCCCGTTTGATTAATTACTCCTTTTTAAAAGGAACTTGCATCTTTCTTAAAGATACCATTCACTCGGGTTCACTCCCGTTTGATTAATTACTCCTTTTTAAAGGAACTTGCATCTTTTCTTAAAGATACCATTCACTCGGGTTCACTCCCATTTGATTAATTACTCCTTTTTAAAAGGAACTTGCATCTTTTCTTAAAGATACCATTCACTCGGGTTCACTCCCGTTTGATTAATTACTCCTTTTTAAAGGAACTTGCATCTTTTCTTAAAGATACCATTCACTCGGGTTCACTCCCGTTTGATTAATTTACTCCTTTTTAAAGGAACTTGCATCTTTTCTTAAAGATACCATTCACTCGGGTTCACTCCCGTTTGATTAATTACTCCTTTTAAAGGAACTTGCATCTTTTCTTAAAGATACCACTCACTCGGGTTCACTCCCGCTTGATTATTTACTCCTTTTTAAAGGAACTTGCATCTTTTCTTAAAGATACCATTCACTCGGGTTAATTCTCGTTTGATCAATAATTCCTTTTTTTAAAGGACTTACACATTTTTTAAGGTAATAATTTGAATCTGGTCAATCCCATTCATCTTGCGCCTTCCATAAGGACTTACACCTTTTTTAAGGTAATAATTTGAATCAGATCCACCCCGGTCAACTTGCGCCTTCCATAAAGATTTACACCTTTTTTAATCTTCCTTGCTATCCCACACGATGTAAACAACGTCCGGGATAGGGGGCTTATGATACGGAAGATTTCTACCCGACCGGGTCTGACCCGGATGGGGCTCCACATGCCAGTTAATCGGGAAAGATGCTGATCATCCATGACCAAAAGCGTAACATACGCCACAGATATAGCAATCATCATTGTTATGGAAGGTCAACTCAGTAGCTGATTGAAAGGGACCAACGACAAGGGAGCATGATCCGAGGAGAAACATCAGCCCTTGTCTGGCTAACTTACCAAATACATAAAAGGTAACACCCACACTATAAATGCATAGATCTACCCCTCCGGTAAGCAACCAATACACTTTGAGCATAATCTTGTGTAGCTTTTGCACGATACCTCATTCGGTTCATCATCTGACTTTGCCATCGGAGGCGGTTGCCCGGCACACAAGCCGGCCCGCATCTAACCTTCTTGCAGGACTCATCGTCCCGGATACGAGAGGAGGCTCAGTCGGATCCAGAAGCATAATTGATCCGCATCAACTACTACCCTTTCGGCAGGGGTATTGAAGCCGGTTAACCCGTGATGTTAGTGGCTGGGTCCTGTATGTCAAGCAGGCCTACTATCATCATAGAGAGGTAGGGTTGCATATAATAGATAAGGGCTCATGGACGCTCAAGACCGGTGAAATGACCCGTGAGAGGACATGGAGATCATCCTATCCATTATATGTGGATGACCACTGGGTTAATGAATGGGGTCCAACAGATGCCTCCATTGAGGATTCCATTCATAGGTGGGAAGGTATTGAACCAACAGAGCACTAGGCGTGAGGGGAAATATCCGGACCATATGTAGTACGAGACCATATGACTTTGCATTGGGCCTAAGATTATCCTTGACACGCGCCAGATCTTATACCAATGGTGATGTGAGAGAGTGGTGACCTAATCCCCAACTATGGCTTGACAGACTTTACACAACAACCGTGGGAGACGTGCATCGAGCCGTGAGGGAAGAGTGATGAGACCGCCCAAAGAAGACTCGGTGTGTGACTTAATGCGTGTCTACCATAGAGACTTCATGATAGAGTTAGGAGCATAATCATTCACATATCATATCATTGTCATTAATTACATTATTGATATTCATGTTATATGTGTGGTGTGAAATCTTGAGAATGAATGTGTGATATGATGTTGAGTTGACCTCACCGAGTTCCCGTTGAACTCATTCCTTTTATATGTCTTTTTCTATTAGATTATACCGCAGGTTATGAGGACTTCTTCCAAATGGAGGATTCGTTGCTAGTATATCTTCTTGAAGGAGTGACTGAAGAAGAAGTGGACACACATGGAGCTTCATGTCAGTATCAAGACTATTCTTTTGGGTGGGATTCCATTAGAGAACTAGTCTACTTTAGTTTTCCGCTGCGTTGAAAATTACTCTCTTTTCTTTTAAAAACTCTGATGTTATATTTTTATTTTGATGTAATGGATGATTGTAACCATTATTTCAGTTTTGATAACTTAGTATGATAAACTTGATTTATTCTTGTCCATTTAATTATGCTATATCATGTTTTGTATGGATTTGTCACTGAACCTAGATCTTGCGGTGTATCACCCCCACGGGCATTCGGGTAATGACCGGATCCGGCTGGGTGGGGTGCGACACTCATGAATTTAATTCTTAATACTCATTCACCTTTATCAAATTGAGGAGTATCTATAGACCAAACTACTCTTATAAATTACATCCTGTTAGGTTGGCAAGAGGTGAGCTTGGGAACTACATTTTAGCTGGTTGCGGGACAGTTTTGTTACTTTAATAAAGTCCATCCGCACATTCGTAAATGCTAGACTTACTTACTTTAGGGTCTGTAGGACCGGTGTCTTTCAATATAAACAATTCATACAAACGATTTCTAATAACAGTTCAAGTTTCAACCAAGATGGCCCATAATTTCGGTTAAATCTAAGTTTCTGGGAGACTGAGACAAAACCATGGGTTAATTTTGAAAGTCCTTGGTTTCAACAAATTTGGACAATATCTGAAATTTACAGTAGCTTCAACCAATATTTCAAAATTTCCAGCAGTTTCAACCAATTTTTCAGCAATTTCTACCAACCCAATTTCAGCAGCTTTGACAAGTTTCAGTAAGCTTTTGCCAGTTTCGATCAGCCCATCACATGCCGAGCTTTGAAATCAAGATCTTGATCCTTGCTTTTAATTGCCTCAACGAGCAATAGCAAAGTACAAAAGATGCAGGGACGAATGTATAAGACTTAAGGACATAAGAGAGGATGGGGGAAAAATACTGGAACAGGTTCTTCAAATGTCCAAGGAACTGTCACTTTTTCATGTGCTGACCAACTAAAGTTATATAGTTGTGAAGTATGACAAAAAATGGTTCAAACTTCAAACAATGGGAAATGTAAATACCTCTCCTAAGCATTAAGCATGATCTTTTGACTATATAATTTATGTATGACAATCATGTTTAGTTGTCCCACAGGTTGACAACCTTGCTGTGGTATCTGTATGAATAAATGAGCAAGTCCTATCTCTTCTATAAAGCATACACCACATTTGTTGCCAAGTTCGGAAACTTCAACATAATGTAACTAGAAGCTCCCCCCCCCCTCGTGAAGAGAAGCCCCAAGAGCCTAAAGAAAGGAAACGATTGTTGCCCAACCCCTTGTGGCCCCACGCAGAAGCGTAACCACATGGGGGTAGTTTGGTCATTTAACCCCCCTTGAGTTCCAATTGGTCTGGTTAGACACAACACAATTTTAGGCATCCAAATCTACTTTTACTTCGTTATTGAGTCCTTGTTTGTCAAGTTATGACAGAGTCCTAGTCCATGAAGGAGTACTCAAGTTGGAATCCAATTTCAAATTAGATTGCTACTTAAGTTACAGGTTTCTTTTAGTTCTACAATTCTTATTCATTTAGGAGTCAATACAACTGAATTCTTTCTTTAATTTGTTTCCTAATTGAGTCCTAGTGTGAGTATGAGTCCCTCGAGCGTTAATTTGGCAAGTACTAGAGAAAAGAAGTGTTGCAAGTAAATGTGTAGATATAGTTAAGGATATATATGATGGTTCGGTGACTAGTGTTAGAACAGGTGGGGGGACAAAGTAATGAATTCCCGATAACAGTTGGGCTACAACAAGGGTCATCTTTAAACCCATATCTATTTGCACTGGTAATGGATGAATTAACCAAAGACATTCAAGATGAGGTCCCCTGATGTATGATTTTTGCGGATGATATTGTGTTGATTGATGAGACCCAAAAATGGGGATTAATACCAAATTAGAATATCATGGAGAGTAGCGTTGGAATCAAAAGGCTTTAAACTTAGTAGATCGAAGACAGAATATCTAGTTTGTAACTTTAGTCATGATCAGGCAGATGATGAGGTGGTAATACTTGACAATAAAGAGATTCCTCAGAGTGATTGTTTTAGGTACCTAGGTTCAATTATAAGTAAAAGAGGTGATTTAGAGGATGAGGTTTCCCAAAGAATTAAAATAGGGTGGATGAAGTGGAGAGGTGCGTCCAAGGTCTTATGTGATCGGCGTATTCCATTAAAGCTTAAAGAAAAATTTTATAGGACCGTTGTTCGACCAGCTATGATGTACGGTGCAGAGTGTTGGGCTGTTAAAAAGAATCATATAAATAAACTCAGTGTAGCAGAAATGAGGATGCTAAGATGGATGAGTGGCAAAACAATGATGGATAAGATAAGAAATGATCATTTTAGAGTTGGTCTGGGAGTTGCTCCCATAAGTGATAAGCTTCAAGAAAGTCGTTTGAGGTGGCACGGCCACGTTCAACGGAGACCTATAAATACCCCAGTACGGAGAAGTGATATAATCCATATTGAAGGAACTAGAAAAGCTAAGGGTAGACTTAAGATAACCTTAGGAGAAGTGGTGAAAAAGGATATGTATAGCTTAGGCCTTGTATCTAGCATGGCCTCGAACGGAACTAATTAGAGGGCAAGAATCCATGTAGCCGACCCCATTTAGTTGGGACAAGGCTTATTTTTGTTGTTGTTGTTGTTGTGAGTATGACTTCTATTCCAAATAGAATTCCTTGTTTGCTGAGTCCTATCAGGAAACAAAGCCATTCATAGGTAAACAACACAGTTGATCGATTAATAAAATTTGGGATTTAAGGTGCCAAGAGAGGAGTCGTCGGTTTTCCCTATGAGAGAAGACTCACAGGTGTGTGTGTGTGTGTGTGATTGAATTTCTGCAGATTTTGTAAGTTCTTTTGTTGTTCCATTGGCCTAAAAGGAAGGTGTTGTCATTGTTGGCAACTTAAGTGGGCTTTGATATGGTACAGCAACACACAAAAAGGTTCCGAGAGAAAGAATCCAATTCAAATAAAGAAAACTTAAGAATCCCGTTTTTGAGGGTCTCTGTACAGTTTTGATCAACCTCTTCGTCGGATGGTCATCCAGTGTCCGAATGAGCCGATTTTTGGAGGAGAGCTTCACGACTTCTTGATATTCAAATCCAACGGTGGGATTGTTCATTGGAGATCTCTAAGTTAGTCCGATTTGTACGTCAAAACACTCCTTGTTTAAGTTAGATAGGAACTCTGAGTTTGATTCAAACTCTGAGTTTAATTAATCTATAAAAGGAGAGCAAACTCCAGCAGAAGAGGAAGGACGTTTTGAGGAGCTTGGGAAGAGCGTGGAGGTCGAACCAGAAGACGTTGGTTGGCTTTGGAGATCTGAAGCTTGGGAATAAAAAGTGAAAGAGAAGGAAGAAGAAGCAGCAGAAGAAAAGAAGGGAACATGGTTGTATGGTTTTTTTAAAGAGAGAAAACTGAAAAAGATTGAAAAGAAAAAAAAAAAAAGAGTTGGAGAAAAAGAGAAACAAGTATTGTTACCATGCATCTTACACAAGTTGAGGTAACCCGTATTCACAAGTTATTGTTTATTATTTTCTAAGTTATGTTTAATGATGAAGAACCTAGATCATGAATGTAATTTGGGGATTTGAATTATTGGTTTACATTGTGACCTAGCAAGTTGGATCTTGTCTAGGGGGTTGGGGTTGGTGCCCTTGTTTGAATTGCATTTTAGACTATAGCAGGGATTGATGTTCCTGGACTGTTGTAGCAATCAAAATATCTAGGAGTGTATTGAGTAATATACGAAACCCTAGGTAGGGTATTACTCCGTGGATGTAGGCAATTTGGCCGAACCACGTAAACTCTAGTGCATTGCGTTTTTTGTTTATTTTTCTTTGTTGCACATATTGGAGTGCCTTGATTGCAGAGTGGTGGTACACTGTCTGGTAGACCCAGCCACATAGTGGTGTGTGGTGGACGTGTCCTTGTGCAGTTGATAGCTACGAGAATGTTCTAATTAATCTTGTTTCGAGATTAAAGAAACTTCACATTGAAGTGAATTTTTGAAGACACTGATTCACCCCTCTCTCAATGTCAATCTGGGAATAACAATTGGTATCAGAGCCATGTTCCCGTGAAGAGAAGTGTAACCACTTCGGGATTTGATCAGAGAGTTTGTAAGAATGGCCACAAGTGAAGGCAGCTCCAAAGACTTTGGGAAAGTTCCTATTTTTTATGGTACAGGATATGTTTTTTGGAAAAGAAGAATGCAGATATACATTGGATCTCTAAGGTATGATGTATGACAGTCTGTGATTAATGGCTATGAGGAACCAGTAGCTCCGCTTATAGACAATGAGGCAAAAAGGGCTTATGCACACAATCTCAGGGCGTTAAATGCTATCATGTCTGGGCTGAATAAAGAAGTCATGGCTAAAGTAATGGACTGTGATACAGCTAAAGAAGTCTGGGACAGGTTGATAAGCATCTATGAAGGGTACATCAAAGTTAAGAAAGCCAAACTGCAAATCTTCAGAGCACAATTTGAAAGTCTTAAGATGATTGAAGAAGAAGACATAGACAGCTACATGGTCAAAGTAAATGAGGTTGTAAACTCCATCGGAGGAGTTGGAGAAAAAATTGAAAATTACGTGATATGTCGGGAAGATTCTCCGATCTGTGCTTCCCAAATATGACTCCAAAGTCTCGGCCATTGAAGAAGCCAAAGACTTGGATACAATCATTCTTGATGAAGTACATGGAACACTTAAAACCTATGAGATGAGAACTGAAAAGGGCAAGTTCACAGAGAAGGAAGCAGCATTCAAAGCAATGAAGAAGCTAAGGGTCAAAGAAGAAAAAGAATTTGAAGAATCTCGATGATGAACTTATAGCTTACTTAGCTAGAAAATTTAAGAAAAGACAGGTAAACACAAGGGAAAAGCACCTTTTAAGTGCTTCAGTTGTGGTGAAATAGGACACTTTGCCTCTAAATGTCATAAGAGAGGAAACATAGATGAAGAGGAAGATGAAGAGGAAGAGAGAAATATACTTACAAGACCTAGGGTGTTGAGTCATAAGCTTGATAGCATCTCCAACACTAACAACATGTGGCTGCTCAGGCTTACATGGATAGGGGAAACTCAATTAACAAAAAGAGGCATGGTGAAGCCAAAGCCGCTTTCTTCATATGCTGTAAGACCCAAGTCAGATTTTTCGGATTTTTCCGATTTTGATATATGAGGTGACTGAATTGGCTTCTTTTACTTTCATATTGTTGCAGTCATGGTGGTGATGACGAACATGTCTTTTGCACCAACTTTTCTAAACTTGCAGACATATCTTATAGGAACCATGCATATGGATGTTGCCACTGCTTCCACCACTGTGACCAACTTCTTTGGTTCTACATGCGCGTTTGCGTTGTTTGGTGGCTTCATCGCAGACTCTTACATCACTAGATTCAAAACGTTACTTCTTTTTGCTCCCCTGGTTTTTCTTGTAAGTTCCTCTCTTTCTGTACATTTGTAACTATAGATGATTTAACTTCACTTCCAAGTGGGGTTTTGAGTATGTGTATTTCTTTCTGTTCCTTTTGGAGAAGAATTTCTTGTTCTCCTTTGTATATGAAGTAATCGGATACGAACTAGATTTCAGGATAAATTTTATAAAAATCCTTAATATGTGCTGTCAGAGCAAATCCTTCTGATTGGGACCATTATCCTGTGAAGCTAAGTTCTCAGAACGTGGCAAGCTTCTTGTAATTGAAAAATGGTGGAGCTGATTTCTTCAATTACACAACTTGTCTTGAAAACCAACATGACTTCAGCGATATCAGTATTCATCCATTAGATAAAGGAATTAAACCCGCACATGAAAATGATAATAGAATCATAGAACGAAATCCAATATTCTAACCCACATAAGTTTCTAAATCCAAGATTCTTACATTAGTTTTGTACAATTTTCTTCTTGTAGGGCTTTGTCTTGCTCACACTGCAAGCATATATTCCATCACTAAGGCCGGCAGCATGTGACACCTCTGGACAACAAAACTACTGCGAAGAAGTCCATGGCTCAAACGCTGCTGTTCTCTACATTGCCTTGTACATGATAGCCTTGGGTGAAGGCTGTTTAAGAGCCAATCTAGCACCATTTGGTGCAGACCAGTTTAATGATGATGATGATGGGAGCAAATCTCGCCGTATATCCAGCTACTTCAACTGGTTAAACATTTCCATTTTTGGAGGATCTGTTCTTGGTTTAACCATCATAGTCTGGCTTGAAACCAGCAAATGATGGGTTGAAGGTCTTTCTGCAACTTCAGCTGTTATGTTACTTGGAATCATAGTATTTGCATATGGCTTTAAATTCTATTGTCATCAAATCCCAACAGGCAGCCCTCTTACCAGAATATTGCAGGTAGGGATATATTAGAATTAAGCTCTACTTGATCTTCTTAAATAGATTATTAGGCGTGACAAGGATGATTCTTCTTCTTCTTCTTATATATATATATATATATATATATATATATATTCTTTAATGGAAGGAGGAGATGGTATTGAAAGAATTCAAATGAGAAGAGCAAATAATATAGAAATAATTCAAATTACAGACAATTAGGAAAATGATGAAAAATCATCCTTATCACACCTAATATTTATTTTATTTTATTTTTATGGAAAGAATTCAAATAGAAAGAATGATGAATGGAAATAATTAAAATGAAAGGAATGATGAATGGAAAGAATTTAAATGAGATGATGAAATGATATGGAAATAATTCAAATGAGTTGAGCAAATATTATAGAAATGATTCAAATTAGAGACAATTAGGGAAATGATGAAAAATCATCCTTATCTTTTTTTCTTTTCTTTTCTTTTTTTTGTTAAAAAAATCATCCTTATCACGCCGAATATAAATTGCTAGTCTGCTTGTGTGTACTATTAATTTGTAATTGATTTTCTTCTCTTTCTCCTCTTTTTTCAGGTTGTTGTGGCTGCAATTAAGAAAAGAAATCTTCCCTCACCAGAAAATGGAGCAGGATCATTATATCAAGGATCTCTTGATGAAGAGGTGATAGGAGAAATACTACCACACACAGAGAGTCTAAGGTCAAAGAATATTTAATGACCCAAACACACCCTTGATTTCAACCTAAAATATGCTAAAACCCCATAAGGTTTCTGAAGGCCAACTATGATGGTGATTGAACCATCCCTTATGAGTGGAGAAAAAATTTCTTCATTTTCTAAATTAATTATTGCAAAGCTAACACAACTTAGTAAATATGACTTCTTGGAATGAATTAGGCTTGGAATTACTCTTTGGCTCGCCAGGCTTGTCCCAACCCGTCCTAGATTTTTGGCCCCGACCTTGACCCTGATTTTGGCTCTAATTTTGACCCTAATTTTGTCCCTGATGTTTGATTTCAATGAATTAAGAACAAGGATAAGGATAGGGCCAATCAGGGTCAAGGCTAAGTATAGGGTCAATCAGGGCTAGGAACAAGGCCAAAAATAGGGCCAAGGCCAAGTATAGGAGCAATCAAGGCGGAAATGGGCTTGGCTTGGCCGTGTGGGGCTTAGAGTCAGGGACAATAATCCTTGGCCCTAAATTAGGGTCAAGGTGGGAATGAACTTAGATTAGAATATATAGGGCTGGGTTTGGGATTGCAAAAACTCGGTTAGCCCGGCCCTGTTGCAACTCTATGCTAAACTACTTCAAAGTTGTTTTTAAAGGGAGAGGTAGACACAGAAGATTATGGAAAATTGTAAGTGTTTATCCTTAATTGGAGTCAGCTTCTTCACAGAAAGAAAAAATAAATAGGTATTAAAAATCAATGAAACAAGGTTTATGGTGTCCACAAAATCTTTTTTTTGTCGGCACAAAAAGGAGACAATCTGTTTCATTGGCACATAAAAACAGTCCAATATACCCAAACTGAAGTTTTCATTCTTCTGTTGTACAAGCACAAAAAAACATAAGAGACAAGGAAGTGCATTTGTGAACAATGCTTTCAGTAGGGAAATTTTGTTAACTATTCCTGAAATTTTATTTGCAGTTTCCTCGACAAAGCTTCAATTCTGCAAGGGCCGGAAGGGAATTGGTCTCTTTGCACTGTGACCCAAGTGGAAGAGACTAAAATCGTCATCAGGTTGCTCCCAATATTTCTTAGTGCATTGTTTGCTTACATTCCCATACCATTGTTTTTGGTCTTCACAATTCAACAGGGGAACACAATGAACACTAAGCTAGGGAAGATCAATGTCTCTCCCGTGTCTCTTATGACTATTCCTCTATTCTTGCAAGCACCGATCTTAATAAGACACAACCTCAATAGTAGAAATGGTTGAATAATTTCATATGAGAGAACCTCAAATATATAGACAGCATACATCCCATGCTGGTAGGTAATTATGAACAATAAAGGAAATATATAAAAGATGGAAATACAATACAATGAAATGTTTGTATGAAAATATAATACATGGAAATGTTTGTATAGCAAATATAATACATGGAAATGATTGTATGAAAATACAATGTATGGAAAGAATTCGAATTGAAGGAATGAGATGGTATGGAAAGAATTCGAATTGAAGGAATGATGAATGGAAGGAATTCAAATGGAAAGAATTCAAATGAGAAGAGCAAATAATATGGAAATAATCAAATGAGATGAGGGAATAATATGGAAAGAATTCAAATGAGAAACAATTAGGGAAAGGATGAAAAATCATCCTTAGCATTCCCTAATACTCCCCCTCAAGTTGGAGAGTGAATGTCAAGAACTCCCAACTTGCCTCTATGACTGAGAAACAAATCTTTTCCAAAGGCCTTGGTGAAAATGTCAGCAATTTGGGCAATACTAGTGGTGGAGGTCGGTTGGATAAGACCATGGCGAACCTGATCACGAACCACATGACAATCAATCTCGATGTGCTTGGTGCGCTCGTGAAAGACTGGATTCGCGAGAAATATGTATAGCGACTTGATTGTCACAAAATAAAGGTATTGGTTGAGGGACCATGTGTCACATCCACCCAGCCGGTACCCCATTTGGAATACCCGGGATGTGATCCACAGTCCAAGGATCAATGATCTGAGGTCCATGCCTCCCACATACACGGTAACATAATCATGAACAGTAATAATCAATGGTAAAAACAGCTAATATCAAGTATCATGAATAAGACAAGATTAACTAAATCAAAGTGCGGAATATAGATAATAAATAAGGTATGATCAAAATCATAAAGGGTGAGAAGGTATGGTAGTCACCCTCTCAGAGCAGCGGAAAAGTATTAAATCAAGTTAGTTACATATCCAAGTATCACCGGAATAATTCAAAGACAAGTTAATTACAAAATCCAAGGTTCCACAAATACACCAGGGGAATGGGGCACTATGCTAGGGTTTCTTCTATACTAATGGTAGTCTCCTCAACAGTACGGATGAAGTAAACCCATCGCTGCCGCTCCCGCACAACTGTGGGGCTAACCCTGGTGCGAATAATAATCCTCCTCGGCTCCAATATACGAATCCTCACCAACGCCACTACCCGGAGGGTAGTATGTGGAATCATAGTCACCTCATAGGAGGTGCCATCGTAATCTTCGGTACTTGGAATGTAATCTAAAACATTTGCACAAAAGGAATGAGTTCGAAGAACTCAGCAAGGAAGTTATTCCATAATTAGAAATCATACACATTCAAAACATATAATAATGCAATGTGATATGGAACATATGATGCAGATATGAGCCTAACTCTATGAATGCTGGTCTCTAAGGTAGACATGCTTTAAGTCATAGCACCGTACTTCTCTGGGTCGTCAGTCACTCTCCCATTTCCATATCTTGGGAATGCCCGGGGAAGATCGGTAAAGTCATCAAAAACCATGGTAAGGGGATCGGTCACCGCTCTCTCACATCACCATTTGGTCAAGTACTGGCGCATGTCACAGTAAAGCCTAGCCCAATACTTGTTTCTCTTTTTCTCCAACTCCTTTTTTTTTTTCTCTTTTCAATCTTTTTCAGTTTTCTCTCTTTAAAAAAGCCATACAACCATGTTCCCTTCTTTTCTTCTGCTGCTTCTTTTTTCTTCTCTTTCACTTTCTTTCTTGTTCAGCAAAACAAAATACTTCTTATTCCCAAGCTTCAGATCTCCATAGCCAACCAACGTCTTCTGGTTCGACCTCCACGCTATTCCCAAGCTCCTCAAAACGTCCTCCTCTTCTGCTGGAGTTTGCTCTCCTTTTATAGATTAATTTAACTCAGAGTTTGAATCAAACTCGAGTTTCTATCTGACTTAAACAAGGAGTGTTTTAACGTAAAAATCGGACTAACTTCGAGATCTCCAATGAACAATCCCACCGTTGGATTTGAAGATCAAGAAGTCATGAAGCTCTCCTCCAAAAATCGGCTCAATCGGACACTGGATGACTATCCGATGAAGAGGTTGATCAAAACTGGACTCAGAGTTTGAATCAAACTCAGAGTTTCTATCTGACTTAAACAAGGAGTGTTTTGACGTACCAATCGGACTAACTTAGAGATCTCCAATGAACAATCCCACCGTTGGATTTGAAGATCAAGAAGTCGTGAAGCTCTCCTCCAGAAATCGGCTCAATCGGACACTGGATGACCATACGATGAAGAGGTTGATCAAAACTGGACAGAGACCCTCAAAAACGGGATTCTTGAGTTTTCTTTATTTGAATTGGATTCTTTCTCTCGGAACCTTTTTGTGTGTTGCTGTACCATATCAAAGCCCACTTAAGTTGCCAACAATGACAACACCTTCATTTTAGGCCAATGGAACAACATAATTAGGAAATATCTGAAAGAAATTCAGATATAAGATTTTAATAAATAACGATGGGAAAAGTAAAACCCATGTTTTAGAACAACAGATTATCTGCTCGAGGAGATGAAATGCAAGCCTCGGCATCCTCCCATGCATGGTTATCATGGCATCACCTCGGAATTTTGATATACCATTAAACATAAAATTAGAAATTATGTTGAAATTGTGCAGTACCTTGAGAAATTAGCTCCAAGCCATAACATTAGAAATTAAGTGGGAGAGTTATTCACCCAACAAAAGGAAAAAATGGTCAAGCAAAACCTGTACAAGCTACTACAATGTCATCAAATCCTGCTTTGCCAGGTCCAGTCTGAATTTGCCATTGAATCTCCCTGACCGCTTCAATATAACCCCTGAAAAGAGAGAGAACAATTGAACTGGTAATTATTAAAGTGCCCTCACTCATTGTATACACAACCCTTAGATGGGTGAAGAGACTAGTACCTAGCAGAAAACCCCATCACCCTTCCCCTGTCGTTGTTGTCCCCTCCACCACCGTTAATTAAATGCAAAATTGAAGAGGAACCTTTGGAGTTGCTTTGCACTCTTTCAGATTCGTAATTGAACTCCCTTCCTTAGTTTTTGTGGTGGGAATATGAGGGGATAGCACATGACATTGCTTTAATTGTGTGTTCGATGAGTTTTTTTTTTTTTGCTCAGAAAAGAAATATCTTTGTTAATTAAGATAACAAATACATAAGGTAGTTGGGTCTATTACATATGACCTACTAAAGTCTATAGAGGACTGAAATGCTAAATATATGAGCCACTGGTGGAGTATGGTATCACTAAAACTATTAAGGTTTTGCATCCTTAATTTGAGTGAATATATTTATCAAAATTGGGACATGAGATATCGGCCAGTTGTTGTGATTAAGTGGTATGAGTAGATCACGAACTTCTTTGTTTGTTTTTTTTTTTTTTTTTTGGTAACACGAATTTCTTTGTTATTGCACCATATATCTTGTATTTGGATATTGTGGTGCAGTGTTTGCTCTATCCCTTCCTTTAATCCAATCAAGAGTGCCTCAATGATGTTTCCCTTCCCTAGACCTCCTGTGCTTATAAACTTTAACTGCCCTTCATGCACGATTCCCACACTCCACCTGTGCTGTCTAGCTCTGCATTATGTACCCCCGCACACAATAAAGTTGGACAAAGATTTAAGTTAGTTAAAATATCACAAAAGCTTGTATTTGGTTTAGATGGCTGTGTTTGTGTTTGGTGATGTGAGGTTTCAATACTTTCTTGTGGTGTAATTTTTAAATCACAATTTTCATTCTAGAATTCTCTCGGGTTGTTAGCCATGGAGGGCTATGATTTCTTATGATGAGATCTGATGTAACTAGAATTCTGTAAATTGTAAGAGAATACAGAGAGATGGGTAAGAACGAATTAAAGTTCTACTTTCTGATTTACTCGTCTTCTGCTAGCTTCCCTCTCTGAGTTCTCCTCTTCTTCTCTAATTCGATTGTTCTCTCTATACTCTGTTCTGAAGTTGTAACAGTTAACTTAGGTGTATCTTCAATTCTATAAATCCTTTCGCTTTGTATTAAATTGTTCATTACATAAATATAAATAATTAACTGAGTGACTATATGGTTACATTCCTTGAATATAATGTGAACAAGGGTTGGCATCTCCGGATTCTTTGACTCGTTCCTCATTTTGGAAATAAGTTTCTTTCGACTTTATAATCTGAATCAACTCAACGAACCACTAAATTTTCCTCAGTTCAAGGGTCAGCTTTTGAGTTTTGACCAGTTCTTCGAGATGAATATCAAATGGTGGCACACAACAATTCATGCATTATGCCTTCATACAGATTTCAAACAGTTTTAAGGCAAAATCGATTTTCGAAACTGACTTTGGAACTAGCAAATATCAACAGGTACACCTGATAAACTGCTTAATTTGCAGCAAAACAAGCTTTAAAGGTTGATTAACTTCGTTAATACCTTGTTCTCCGCAACATATTATTCTCGAGGAACTGTTCTTATTAGAGCCCCAACACACCACGCACAAGTAATCGACCGATGGTTGCAGCAGATGAAGCAATATTTCTACCACCAGCTCCACCCCGTCCATGATTTCTTGATGTGTTCGGGGTAGCCATGGTAGTTTGAGCTACTGGACTAGTGGCACAATTTATATGAGCATCAAATCAACAAGGACTGCACCGGTAAATCCACTGGGTTGACCCATAATTGCCAAATCTATCACATTGCAATACTCTTGATAGGTAAGGAAAGAAGAAAGTGAGACAGGCTACAGACCTTTGTACAGTTATTTCCTAGCACTCACGCTCTCTATAATGGATTTTAAATACACTGATAGGGATATATGTGCAAATATATATATATATATATATATATATATATATATATATATATTAGTAGCTCAGCTTAAATTGGGATTTTTTCGGAGATGGGTTGATATGGTTATGGAATGCACAATTTCGGTTTCATATACACTCCTGGTCAACGGGGTAGAGAAAGGTTCTTGTTATCCCTCTTGAGGTATAAGACAAGGTGATCCCCTTTCGCCTTTCATTTGTATACTTGGCTCTCATGTTCTAAGTTCTATTATGAATGTGGCGGAAAATCAAGGTCTAATCAAGGGTATCAGTGTAAAGAACAGGGCTCCTCGTATCTCCCATCTTCTTTTCGCTGATGACTGCTTATTGTTTTCTGAAGTAAATCTCCATCAGGTTAGCCATCTCAAAGCTTGTATGGAGCTCTATTGCCAAGCTAGTGGTCAAGCTATTAATGAAAGCAAGTCTTCCTTTACCTTCAGCCCGAATACTCCGGTTCGGTTCCGAAGATGGTTCGCTCGGGTTCTTAAGATCAAATACGGGAAGCTCCATCAAAATATTTAGGACTTCCATCTGACTTCGGTGTCAAGAAATCAGAGATCCTTAAAGATATTGGGGAAAAAGTCTTCAAAAGAACCCAAGGGTGGAAAGCAAAATTACTCTCCCAGGCCGGGCGGGAAGTCCTCATAAAGTTTGTGGCATCTGCCATTCCTTCTTATGTAGGGTCTCACTTTCTTCTACCGGCGTCTCTTCACAATGATTTGAGAAAATCAATGTCAAATTTCTATTGGGGGCAGAAAGAGGAGGAACACAGGGTTCATTGGATGTCTTGGAGGAACCTCAAACTGAACCGGAGTTCTCATAAGAACCCATGCATCCCAAATGAAAGCACCATGGGTCGGTTAAGATTACGTAACTGTGAAATAACTACAAAATCATAGTTTTCATGACAAGAAACTATATAATTACAAAAAGAGTGCTTTCCTTTCATACCGTGCTTTATAGGGCACCATCTCTATGGTGGATTAGTAGCTGTTGTTATAGGCAAACTCCACTAAACATAAGTGGTCACTCCAGCTACCCTTGAAGTCAATTACACAAGCCTTAAGCATGTCTTCCAATATTTGAATAGTCCTTTCAAATTCTCCATCTGTCTGAGGATGAAAAGCTGTGCAGAAGTTTAATCATGATCTGGAATCACGATCCAATACAATAGAATTGGGTACTCCATGTAATCTCACAATTTCCTTCACAAATAGTTTAGTCAGCTTGTCTAGGGAACAATCAATCTGGATGGGTAAATAATGGGATGACTTTGTCAGTCTATTCACAATTACCCAAATTGTTTTATCACATTGCAGAGTCCTTGGTAATATGCTCCCACTTCCACTCAGACATATCTAGAGGCTGTAACAAACCCGAGGATCATTGGTGTTCTGCCTTTACCAATTGACAAGTCATGCATTTTTGTACATATTCTGCTATCTACCTCTTCATATTGTTCACCAAAAATTCTTTTTCAAATCTTGATACATCCTTGTCCCACCAAGATGCATTGACTATGGGCTGTTATGTACTTCCTTTATCAGTTCTCGTTTCAACTCTTCATCCTGAGGCACACACAACCTTTTATATATAATGATTCTAGCTGAATCAACATTAAAATCTACTAACTCTTTATCCTTCATCTTTTCTTTAACTTTCTGAAGAAATTATCATTCCTTTTGTTTTTCATTATAGTTAGACAAACATTGAGATGATGACCTATACCAAGAACATTGCTGAAGAAGTCCTAAGGATGTCAAAGGGTGTGTGTCTAGCCCCCAAAGAGACTTGGTGGTGGGATGACGAAGTCCAAGCAGCCTTTAAGATTCGTAAAGATCATTTTAAACCGGGCAAGAGGCTAATGAGGCACAGGTAAAGTGAGAACACGCATCTAGAAAAGGAGCTTGAAAATCTGTGTGGGAATAATAGTGGAGAATTATGATGACCTTTGTGAAAAAATTATATAGAGGAAGGGGAAAATGCGACTATTGGACTGCTAAGGTAACAAAAAGGAAGAGCAGAGGTTTGGATCACGTTAGATGCATTAAGAGTGAGGATGGTAGAGTATTAATGTGGATAAGGACATTATGAAGAGGCTGGGTGAATGCTACAGTCTACTAGGTGGAGCTCCCATGCTTGATAGTTAGGACTTGGAAATGGAGAGGAATAGTATTGAAGCCAACATCTATCCTGGACATTCAACGAATTGTCAAGACTATAGTTAAAGAGGCTCTATGAAAGATGAAGGTAAGTAAAATACCAAGATCAGATGAGATCCCAATTAAAGTGTGGTAGAGCCTAGGCATATGGGGTTTATCTTGGCTAACCAAGTTGTTTTACAAGATTTTGAATACAAGGAAAATGCTTGATGATTGGAGGAGAAGCATCATAGTTCCGATCTGTAAATATAGAGGTGATATCCAGAGGCATACAACTAATGAGGTATGCCATGAAACTACCGAAAAAAAGTCATTGAAACCCACCTATGAAGAGGAACTATCACACCGGAGAACCAACTTGGTTTTATGCTAGGGAGATCTGTGACATAAGCAATTTACCTTCTAAGGAGGCTTATGGAAATTTTCAGACTTGCAATAGGGACCTGCATGTGATCTTAATTGACCTAGAAAAGGACCATGATAGAGTCCCTAGAGAGCTCCATAATTGTGATGTCCTTCTTCAAGCTGGGATCAAATTCTCCTCCTTCTCTTCCTAGTAATTCTGGTTCCAGCTGTGCGTCAAGTAAGGAAGAATGACCAGATTCAGTTTGAGAGATCTAAATGAGGCAGGTGTAAATCTGATATGACAATTGGAGAAGTGGTAAGAAAGTATATGCATGTGGTAGGGGTCGGACATGCATGAATGCGTATATGGTTGTTTGGAGGGCAAGGACCCTTGTAACTGACATCCTGTAAGAGGATGTCCTTGCTTGGACATTTTCCTTACTTATTTTCTTCTTGTTTCATCTTTACTTCCTTTACCTTTCTTAATGCTATTACTGTCATAATCTCTTTCAGATCCATGTAGTCGAGACCTCGTATAGTAGGGCTAAAGTTATGGGTGTTTGTTGTTGTTGTAGCGAACTTGTGGTCTTTGGACATGGAATTGGTCTAGTACATTCAAAAGTAGACGGGTTTGTTGCTTTTCATTCATAATAGAATTCATGAATATCATATTCCCATCATGGTTTTATTGACAAGTTTGGCAATTCAATGCCTTAACCTCTGGTTTCTAGTTGGCGTATACTCACACTGTTTTATGGGAACTTGATGAAAAGAGTTGAGTTACTTTATCTCTAACAAATATGTCTGTTCAGAGGGTAAAAAGGAGGAAATTTCACTATAAAAATCCAATGTTTATAGTTCTAAATCCAATCTGACAAATCACTAATAAAGAAGCTGAATTGTACTTTGTACTCTTAGGCAAGTATTTTTGAAGAAACTACATTTATGGTCTGTTTGACTTGATCCACCACAAGGAGATCCTTTAAGGCGTTTGGTTCCGCAATTTCCTGGAATCAGATTCCAGGGAATCATGACTCCAATTAAATTAATCGTTTGGTTACAAATTGAGTTGGATTTCAAGAATCACCTGGATTCTTCATTTTACACCAAAAATTAGGATCACCTGAAAACCACCTCTTAGCAGCTTCGATTTGGGCTTCCTACGGCTGCAGAGTGCTGTCGTCTTCTTCGTTGAGCTCCAGCAGCTTCGATTTTTTGCAGACCGTCGTCTTCTTTCAGCCAGTAACTTCGATTTGGTGAAACTATTTTGCAGATCATCGTCGTCTGAGTTCTGGTGGTTCGTTGAGCTTCGATTTGGCTTCACACCCATTTCTGCAAAAAAAAAAGGTAACATCTGTATTCGATGCCTTCACTGCAATGGTATGAGACCTCTGGTTTTCTGAAGCATTTGCCTAGGTATGAGACCTCTGGTTTTCTGTTGCGGGGGTTTCGATTTGGCTTCACACCCATGAGTGATCTCTTTCAGGCAAACATACACATACAACGACATTGTGTTTTATGTGTCACTCCCCTCTCTGAATGCAACCAAATTTCAAATAAATTATTCTCCTCTCTTTTCTCATTCTTAGTTCCATTTTGGTGGATTTTCTTTCCATTGAACTATTGATCTGAAAGTTGCTCGTTATACAAGTTCAGATTTCCCTTTACCTGTATTTTGCATTTATTTCTTATATGTGCTATTAGAGCTCAGCTTTCGAAATGGATAGATTGATCTGAATCCTCCAATTTCATATCTTCATTTCCACCAAAATTGTGCGCGTGCCTTGCACATTGTAGTTGGTTAGCTTAAGTTGTTCAATTGTATGAACAGTTGGGTGGAAGTCTATCTGTCCTTAAGGATTTGTCTGAGACAGAAAGGTTTTTCAGTCTATATAATAAATGTAAGGCTGCAGAGCTCGATATGATTGAATCAATTGAAGTTATTAGGTGCTCTTTAGCCTAAGAGTCTGTCTGAGACAGTGGAAGTGGGAAACCCTAAGCCTGAGATAGGTCTTCTTCTTTTTATGTTCTACTGCCAACAGCGATATCAAGTACTCATTGGCAAGATCTGGTACCTGATTTCAGCAACAAACATTGTCCTTTCATGACTCAAAAAATTCCTGATAATGGGTAATCAGAATTCTGAGTTTATACCTCCTGTGCATCCACTGTTTTGGTATAATCTTGGCATATAGCTGATCTTCGATTAAATGAAAAACCTATGGCAGTTCGCTATGAAACATTGGGAGCATAAGCCCAACCTAGGACCTCTGTTCATCCACAGTTTGGGGCTTTCTGGTTTCCAGTTTGTGAGTCACTCAAGATTCTCTCTTTTCTCAGTTTCCTCTATTACAAAATTTGGGTTTTCAGGATTACTTCCAGTCCAGAATTTGGTTTGTTTTTGGAACCCTAGTGCTGTAATATAAATCATTGACCTAGAGGTCTGTCCTAAATTCCAGACAAATTTATTGGGTGCATTTAATTTGAGCTTTACCGTTCCTTAGATCCACCCATGAGATCACTCTAACCCAATTTGATCCTTAACTGCTTTATCTGATCATTCCCATTTTTGCATGGGTTCATTAAAATTCTCCTAGTATTCATTGCTTAATATGTGCAAGTGTACGATTGCTATTTCTGTATGAGCTGTTAATTTGTATGATTTGTGTACCTTTAATGGCTGTTAAGTTATTTCTAAATCATACTTGCTGAAAACTTTTATATTGCTTCTTTAATTAGAGAGTGTTTATGTGTTTGAGATCTCCCCCCCCCCCCCCCCCACTTGGATGCTACATTGTGATAAAAACTCCACATTTGAAATGTTGTTACTGATATAAAGTTATTTTTGACACGCTTGGTCTGCTTTTGTATTTTCTGGTAGGATCAAGCTTCCCTCTGGTTCCAAAAAGATTGTACCAATCGGGTGCAGAGCTATGATTGGGCAAGTTGCAGTTGGAAGCAGGACTGAGAAACCCATGCTCAAGGCTGGAAATGCATACCACATATTCTTGTTTTTCATATATCCTGCAGCTACCTTCAGGATTTTTTTTTCCTTTGAAGTTTTGTAGTAAGAGGATTCAGTTAGTTTTGATATTGCCTTGAGACCTCAAGTAATGTTAATGGTGCATCATCATTTGAGATTTATTCTAGTGTTAAATACTGGTATTTTTTATAAACATTGTCCACTGAACGATTTTCCTTTTGAATTGCTCACTTTTTGATCATGCATTGTTTTTGCAGTTTGCTGCTGGGATGTGGCTGATTGAAATGCTTTGATCTATCTTGTGGATGACAAGTAGTTGATCTCATCCATGTTGTCAAGTGGTGAGTTGGTTCCTCTTCAATATTCCATCAAAACTAAGTGGTATTTTTCTGCTACAGTGAATTTAAATGAAGGGCTACACGCATATGGCAGCTTATGTATAGTTCATGGTTGAACTGAACACAGTGGATTTATGGGTTTTTTTTGGATAGTTCATTTCAAATCATTTCCATGGGATATTTTAAGTCTAATAATTTTTTGAAAGCCATTCCGAATTGTTTCCAGGCAGCTTTAGATCATGTCCTTTCACAAGTCCAACTCACAGAAATCTGATGCAATGCACAATAAATTAAGAGTTCTTCTCAAACCTTGTAATGGGACTTGGCTGATATGTGGAATTCCTGACTTATTGGAATCCTAAACAACAGTTTACCCAAACTGTTGTTATTAGGCCTTTTAAGATGGATTTTTTGCTGCATTGGTTAATCAACTTAGCTACATTCAATGTATACTGTATAGTTCTACCCATAGATGTTTATCATGGATGAAGAAAATGCAATCCAGATGTTGATCATGGATGACGAAAATGCAATCAGAAACCCGATGTTTATTGGTTTTCCCATTGCAGGATCTCCATCACTTTTAGAAAGTAAGCTGCCATTCAAGTTCAAGATTGGCAATAGATAATTTGGCTCTTTCCAGATTACAGAGCTCATAGTTGGGTAGCCTGGCAGTTGGCCTTGCTGGAGGGCCTCTTTCACTTAGATCTTGCAGCAGCCAGAACCTCATTCATGGGTGCTCTTCTTCTGTCATTTTTTTTAATAAGATCATTTGATCAGAAATCCAACCATTGGCCTGTAGATGGATCAGAATTTGAGTTGTTGTAAAACATAGTGGTAGAGAAGGTCCAATTTTGACTCTATGGATCTTTTTTGAATTCTAGCCATCCATTTGTTATCAATTTTGTACTTTCTGAATTTATCAAGTTAAGAGTTATGTTTAGCCAGTGTCCAGGTTCCATCTTGGTCTTTTATCTTCTTCGTGCTCCTGTGTGACTTGGGGCTGCCTCAAATTATGCATGCACGCTCTCCAGTGAATTCTGGTGCCCTTGAAATTACCTTCTTCACCAATTCATTTAATCCCCAATACTCATTAAATGAAATTGAAAACCCAAATGGAAAAACGAAAATGAAATTCAAGGCAAAAATGGATCTATTGATATAGAGATTGACGTTGAAAACAGTTGAAGAGATGGGCATCTTGTACAATGGTTCAATCGTATACAGTTGGATAAGGAAAGTTATAAGGATATACATTTAAACATCATCATAAATTAAAAGGGTTTTGCTTGATTGATGAAAAGGGTATTTAGGTCATCTATAGGCCCTTAAATGGTAGCTATGGAATTTAAAGAAAAGTAAAGGCATAATACAAAACTCACATGAGTTAAACACTAATAAATGATCAAGTGTTTGATTATTTTACCTAGACTTTGATTCCATTTAATTTTACTTCCTTCACTTCTCTGCACACTCGCTGCAATGCCAATAACAAAGCATGGACACTAGATTTATAGCCAATGGCAGGTTGCCTATAAATGGAAAGAGATCCAAGAGGTTGACATTAGTTAGGTGAATGAATGGGATCCTAATTAAACTGGGTATTCGTCGGACCTCATATCTTCAATTATAGGACCATGCAACATTGGACCCAGTACGTCAAGTTGTTGTTAGTGGTGGTTTGTTTAATTTGGTACTCATAAAGTTTTGGTCTTGCCATGTTTTATATTATGTAGTTACACTAATATAAAATTATATATTACTCTTAACAGGGGAAAAAAATTAATCCAAATTAAAAGAAAAAATTGTCATCTCAGTAGCCCTCAACCCAGTAATAAATGGTTGTTCAAAATGATTCAGGTTGAATCTACTCACAGAATCAGGGTAACCAAACAGTTTTTCAAACAGATTCACTTTCGGAATCGGGGTAACCAAACAGTTTTTTAGACGATTCACTTTGCGAATCGGGGGTAACCAAATGGTTTTTCGATGATTCACTTTCTAGAATCGGGGGTAACCAAACAGTTTTTTTTTACGAATACGATTCTACAAAACCTAATTCCACAGACTCATGATTCCCTCGAAGCGGATTTCAGGGAATTGCGGAACCAAACGCCTTAGTGTCTGCTGGGTGGGGTTTATCAATTTTTAAATAATAGATATCTGTAGTTTCTATCATTTGTCTTATCATCTCTAACTGTTCCATTTTCTGTTGAACTGGGGCCACCCTGTTGTATTATAGCCTATTGATATCTGTAGGTTTTAGGGGTGCAAGTTTGGCCCTGGTGGCCCTGACCCGCCCTAAGCCCGCCCTGAGCCCGAATAGGGCTTGGGCTAAAGATTTTGGCCCTAAGGGCGGGTTCGGGCCAAAATATTCTGGCCCTGAACTAGGGCCAAGGGCGGGCCTGGGATTACTCTCTGGCCCGCCCAGCCCATCCCGGCTCGTCCCTGATTTTTAGCCCTGACCCAAGCCCTGATTTTGGCCCTGATCTTAGCCCTGATTTTGGCTCTGATCTTGACCTTGACCCAGTGCCCCGACCGGACCCCCGATTTTGGCCCCCGATCTTGACCCCGACCAAGGCCCCGATTTTGGCCACGACCCGGGCCCCGATCCTAGCCTTGATTTTGGCCCTGATCCTAGTCCTGATTTTGGCCCTGATCTTGGCCCTGATTCTGGCCCTGATCCTGGCCCTGATTTGAGTCTAAAGACTCTGGACCCTCCACCCACATTGAGATGAATTAATTGTAATACATATAGGTGGATACTTGACAGATGTCAAATTTTAAAAACATGATCATGTTTTGTAGAAAATTAATAAAAATAAACTATAACCTCATTACCAATGTAATAAGAATCTATTTGATTTTGGCTCTGATCCTGACCCTAATTTTGGCTCTAATCTTAATATTAATTTGACAATGATCATGTACTACAGTACTAGATTTTTACCCTGATCTTCATACTAACATTGATATGAGTCTTGATTTTGATATTTAGTCACTTTGATCATATTAGACTATAAATTCACTTTTTATATTATTTTTAAGGTAATTTTTATTTTTCCAACAAAGTCATTTTTAGTTCAATAAAATATGGATTTTGTTTTTTGACTAAGACGAGATAATATATTATAAATAATAAAAACTATTACATAAAGAATTAATATCTAACAAATCTATACCCTAACTTCTCATCATGAATATCTAACAAATCTACTGTGATATTTCAAAAAAAATTATTAAAAACATATAGCAATGTTTGTAACTAAAACATCATTTTCTTTTACTATGAAAAAAATACTTTTTTTTTTTGTTGAATACTAAATTATTGTCGATTTACTTGTTAACAAGGTTTTGAATATGATTTTTTTTGTATTGAATAAAGATATCAATTTATTGAACAGTTGTGAATGAAAACATACCTACCTACGGCTTAAATTCTTGACTTTGAAGATAAAATTTTCATTTATCAGATTCCTTTTGAATTATGAATCTCTGATGTTTTTAAGTTTACAAAAAGAGTTTGTGTGACATTCTCTATAATTGACTTGACTTTCAAATATGCCTAAATTTAATTACAATTGTTCTTTCTACTTATTCTATTTCATGAATAATTTTAACTCTTTGCTTTGGAGAAAAACCAAAGGAAAAAGAAAAAAGAGAAGAGGAGAGAGAGAGAGAGAGAGAGAGAGAGAGAGAGAGAGAGAGCAAATTAAAAAACCCTAGAAATTTGGATTTCTCTATTTCTCTAAAATCTAAATGGGTATAAATAGTTAAATACATATTGAATCTAAGTTTTGGATTATTTGTTGACATCTTTAATATTTTATTTTCCAGAATTGAGTTTGGAATTTAAGTATTTAATTACTTTAATATGTATTTTAATTACCACCTGTCTTACATTTGATATTTACGTCCAAAGATATGGCCAATTAAAGCTAGGGACAAGGCCAATTAGGGCCTGGGCCAATCAGGGCCAGGGACATGGCCAATCAGGGTTAGGGCCAATCAGGGCCAGGGACAGGGCCAATTAGGGCCAAGGACAGGCCAATCAGGGCCACGGGGCCAATTGGGCGGGGCCATGGGGGGGACGGGGCCAATTAGGGCCAGGGACAAGGCCAATCAGGGCTAATCAGGGCCAATCAGGGCCAATCCATCCCGACCCGGCCCAATTAGGGCCAATTAGGGCGGGAATGGGCTTGGCTTGGCCCTGTAGGGCTTAGGGCCAGGGACAATAATTATTGGCCCTGAACTAGGGCCAGGGCCAGGGCGGGAATGGGCTCAAATTATACCATATAGGGCTGGGCTTGGGATTGCAAAAGCCCGGCCCAGCCCGGCCCAGTTGCAGCCCTAGTAGGTTTGTTATCGCCAGTGGGTGACAGTTTTTGACTAGTATTAAATAAAACTCACTGGTTGAGCTGAACTAAAATATTGTTTGTATAATTTAATTACTTGAATACTGAAAAAAGGCTGTGACCAGTGCACATCGCTACCTCGTTTAGCTGGGTCTAGGGAGGTTCAAATATGTGCAGCCTTACTTCTGTTTCTTGACATGCTGTTTCCAGAACTTGAACACTTCACCTGCATGCTTCCACCAAAGAAAAAAAAAAGCTCTTTCTTAATGCATGCCATAATGTCACCCCTGGGTGGTATCCAAAGCTGTGCTCTGTTGAGAAAATGTAGTTGGCCCGTCTCATCCCTGAACTGAGTAGAATAGAAAAGAAATTAGCAGCCACTAGAAGCTTGTATCTAAAATGGTCTGGACTTTATTGTACCCAAAATGTTGTTTACTATGTCTTTTGGTGCAGATGGACGGTAGTGCACAACCACATCTAGAAATGAAACAAAAAGGCCATGAAAGTTTGAATTATGGTGTTGACAGAATTTGTATGGTGTTGACAGAATTTGCTAAAGACTTCTGCATTGGGAATCCTGGACTATATGAGGAACACATATTTTGGTTGGAAATTAGAGATTTGTAAATGCTGTGGAGCTTTTAGAAAACTAAATGCAGAAACGTTGGACCAAGCTAGATTTGCTTTTTCTTAAGTTTAATTAATTTAAGCCAAGCATTGTTCTAAAGCCTCTAATTAAACTGGTTTAACTAAATGAGCCTGAGTGGGTTCTGTTGGGATTGCTTGATAAATCCTTATCTCATTTTTATAGTATTGTATCAACAATAAATAGAAGGAAGTATTCTTTGTTATTTATATATTTAAAGATTTGTATTGTGGACGTATAAAGCTTGGGATCTGTCTGACATGCTTATGTTGATTGATTGTTATCTGATGGCATAGAAAAAAAAATTCGAGGGAAACTCAAGTTTCGACTAGGTGAAAATGGGGAAACCTTGGTGGAAAACTGGAAAATTTCGAGGAAACTTAAGACTTTTTCGTGCAAGTTTCGACAGGTTTTAGGGAGTATTTTAGGGTGGGACTCTGCATTTAAGCTAATTAGAGTATAAAGAACACATTGGTTGTATTTTGCTAAAAAAGTCAATGTAGATATGTCATCAATGTACATAACATCAATGTAGAGTTGTCCGAGGAGTACGCTATAAACTTAATTACTTAAGTACATAACATTCAATATATAATTTCTAATTTCAAAACGTCAATACAAAGTAAATAACAATAAAAGGAAAGACAACTTAGTGCCAAGAGGAGTGCCAAGAGTGGATCCATCTTGTGAGCTGAGTAGTACTATGCCTGTAACATCCTCTCCTCCAACCAACGAACATAGACATCCCATAACATTTTATACCTATGATTGTCAAGGTAATCGACAACTATTTATAAGCCTGGTCATCAAAATGCCTAAGATAACCAATCTGAGGGAATGCACAATTTGAATAGGGAAGTCTTGATGGAGGGGGTATTTGTCGTGGTATTTGGGGAACATGAAAGAAACAAAAAAATTGAAAAATTGGGAAATGTACGAAACTTGCAGGAAAAAGTCCCAGGTTTCCACGTAATTTCCCATGTTTCCCACGAAATTTGGGATTTTTTTCTCATGAACCAGCCAGCCCAACTGGGTTGAACCAGGTTTCGAGGTTTCAATGAAATTTCTACTGTTTCGATCGAAACTTGGGATTTTTTTCGGTCCCTTAGTTTTTCGTTTTGAGGTTTCCAAAATGGAAAATTTCGGATGAAATTTTGCAAGTTTTGACGGAATTTTGTTCTGTGTCTGATGGTATACATGAATAACTCTATTCTGAAACATCATGTTCAATCTGCTGTAGATAGATCATCTTGGTTCTGGCATAGTAGTGCTCATGATATTCAACTCGTTTGCTTTTTTTTATTTCTATTTATCAATGAAATCAGTCATCTCGGCAAAGGCTTATATTTTATCTTGGTCATCCATTGTTTTTTTTATTGTTTTTTTTTTTTTTGAGAAAAGAAAACTACCATTAAATCAAGTTGTTGCAAATACATCCATCATGGTCCATAGTTGCCACATAAGATAATCCTATGTGTTGCCTAGTTAAGCTGAGAAGCCATAGTTTGGCATAGTTCCTGTTTAAATTGCATGCCTTTAGTTTAGTAGTTATAGGTAAAATTTGTGCCAAAATAGGGAATAAGGAGGGGGATAAATGTGGATCGATGTTCCCTTGTAACATTTGCTGCATTATGTCTTCATCACACCAGAGCTGCTGTATTTGGATTTTTTTCCAGTTTTGCTGCCTGTGTTGCTTTCCCAATTGCTTGTAGTTGATCTTTCATTAGTTGTTCTTTGGGTGCTATTCCTTTTATGATTTCTTGAATCTTTCCTTCCCATAGCATTCCCACACTCTACCTTCCGCTTGCTAGTCTATCAGATAAGCCTGCACACATGAGTATTGGTGAGTATCCAAAATTATATGATGTTCTGAAACACTTAAGAAGGGATTTGTTGTATTTCTTCTTCATTATAAACTCTAGTTTGGGGATTGAGCTTTAAATCACCAATCCATTTATTGATACTAGCTAGTACCTTTAGTGGATTTGGGTTGTTATTGTTGAATACTTTAGAATTCCTTTCAATCCAAATGTAGTAGCAGGTAATACTAAAAATGAAAAAAAAAACCAGATTTTTGTGTTTCTATCCATATCATTCCGGGTTAGAAAGGAGGTGCATACGTTGATGAATGAAGTATTGTGTAAAAATTCCGTCGCATTCCCAACCTGCTGCCCAAATTCTTTTTGTCCAACTGCAGGATAAGAAGATATGCCACATGGTTTCTTCATTGGTGTTGCATAATTCACATGTTGAATCTCCTCCTGTCCATTTGGATACTATTGCCTTTGTTGATAATCTTGCATTCACAAGGCGCCAAATAAAATTCTTAAATTTTGGATGAATAGGTAATTTCCAAAAGAAATTCCACCATCTTGAGAGAGATGGTTGTGATTGATGGTTATTTTGTTTTGACAAGGCTTTCCCGGCTAACTTAGCCGTGAATTCACCTGTTGTCGAAATTAAAGATAACCATGTATCTGGTGTTTGTGAGAGGTTGATGGATTGAATTGAGTGAAGTAGAGATGTTGGGATTGGGGGATTTGGGTTCAGATTGTGTGGCTCCCTTGTTCTTTCTAAATGTGTCACATCCTCCCAGCCGGTACCCTATCTGGCATACCCGAGAGTGTGATCCACAGCCCAAAAGATCAAGTTTAGGAACGATCATATCCATTTCGCACAATAACATAATCAAAAGCAAGAACAAATCATAATGTTCAAGTAATTTATAATAAAAGTCAAGAAAGGATCTCAGAAGGATCACTATAGAATATCAGAGTGCGGAATAACAAGATACCAAATCAAAAGACAACTGTAGAGTATAGCGGAAATACACCCTACAAACACATGCGGAAGGTAGATCGAAATCTAAATAAAGCTCTAAGCTAATACAAGTAAAGTAAAAGATAAGTCTAGAAGAAACAAAAGAAATCTAATCCACATCTTCAGTCAGCTCTTCTTGCTCTTCAGTCTTCTCTTCTTCACCTTGTGCTTCCTCATACGTACCGTCAAAGAAATCCAAACCTGTAGAGAAGTCTAACAACAGATTGTACAAAAAAAGGAATGAGTTTCGAAAGAAACTCAGTAAGGCAAGTTAATCCATAACATCATAGATAACATGTGGCAAACCATAACAAGATGCAATGCAATATGAAACAGATAATGTGTGAATGCATCTAACTCTATGTATGCTGGTCTCTATGGCAGACATGCTTTAAGTCATAGCACCGTACTTCTTTGGGAAGGTCCGCTCACATCCTCAACCATTTAAGATATATTGGATTCCCTCCAACCATTTAAGATATCTCGGGCGACCGATTGGTAATGGGTCCTGCATCCTTCTCGGACAATTTCCATGGTAAGGGGTTAAGTCAACACACTCTCTCACAACCGTTTGGCATAAGTACCGGCGCATGTCAGGGAAAAGCCTAGCCCAATGCAAGTCATCTAGTCGATTATATCAACTCGGTTCCGGATACGTCCATTCCTCGTCCCCGACGATCCTTTCCGGTATCCTTCGCACTAGAGTCAGCGTATCCTATGGCACCGACCAACTCGGACTACGGACTCATCAACCCTATTGGTTATCCACATATGGTAAACGGGAAGCTCTCATGTCCTCTCACGGATATAACTCACCGGTCTCGAGCGCCCATGAGCCCAAGTCTAGCCATATGCAACCCTCCAATAAATGGACCCCACAATGTGATTCCCGTCCTCTCACGGGTTGGTTACCGATCTTGAGCGCCCGTGAATCCCCATTGCTACCACGGGTCGTTCTGTCTCAATACCCTTCCGAATCGGGTCTGATATAACAGGGGTGTATCCTAGCCAAACACTGCTAGACATCCCTAGGTATGACAACCATTGATTCGGGAAAGTGTCGATGGGCAACCCCGGAAACATCCCATACTATTTCCGATAATGTCCAAGGACAGAAGTGTCAAAATGACACTTCCCAATCCCAAACCAAACTTAAGCAAACACATTCTCAGATCAGTCATGACATACACAACCAGTAGTTCATCATATAAAAGAGAATGTAAAAGCAACATCAGATTAAGCAGTAATAAGTAATTCATATAACATAAACAATGAAAAGATGATATAACTAAGTGCTACTGTTCCCACAGTAGGAGATCAGAATTAAAATACAATAACAGTAGGTAATCTCATAGTTTCATAAAGTAGAAACTAGAGAACAAGCAATCTATGTAGTTAAGGAAATCAACTGTCCTTACCTGATTATCGCCGAAGATAATCCAAAGATCAAAGAGAGAGACACCAAACATGGCAAATAAACCCCTAACAAGCATAGATATAACATTAGGAAAGATACCTAAAAGATCAGAGAGCAAACGAATCAAATCGAGCGAAAATTGAAGCTACTGACCTCATTGGTCGATTGATTGGTCTACTGACCCAGTCGACCAATCAGTCGACCAATCGAGTCAGTAAAGGATAGTGAAAACTGTTTTGGCCATAACTTCTTCGTTTGAAGTCGGATTGATCCGAAATTCGAAGGGGAACTTCCTAGGATGTATTAGAATCATATGGGAAGATAAAATTATCAAGTCATGGTAAAAATATGGGTTCTTGATTTAACCCAAGAAATTAGGGTTTCAACCTTTATGGCTCTCATAAAAAGGTTAAGATCACAGGAGGGAGGGAATTGATGATTGGCCAATTACAACAAGAAGAATTAAAGAATATTGAATTTAGATCGACCTCCACATTACCCATGAGGTTTCCCTCACATGAGAGGTTACCAAAGGTTCTCTGGATGATCACACAAGGTTAGGGTTTCAAAGGTTAGGGTTTCAAGAATTTAATCGGTGGGGTTGAGATCATGATGATGATCATAGATCTCAAGGAACAAGATGAGATCATGGAGTGGATGGTTGCAAGAGTGCATCATCTTCTTCCTGATCTCAGCCAAGAACAGATTAAAGAAAGAAAATCAGAGATGGAGAAGAAAGAAAAGAGAGTAGACATACCTTTGATGCGAGAGGAAGAAGATTACTTCAAGTCTTGTGAGAGATCACCAAGGAATGCAAGGGAATTGATTAGATTAGGGTTCTAACTCATTCCAGAGGCTTAGGAGGCATAGGAGGCGAAGTAATCCCGAGATTTGACTTAAATAGAGGAGACAGGACCAAATTGGTAAATTCAGACACCATTGGTCGATTGGATTGGTCTACTGGTCCAGTCGACCAATGAGTCGACCAATCAGGACAGCAAGGTTCAAACAAGGATTCGGAAGGCTATACAAGGTCAAATTGAGTGAGATTTTCTTCTACGAGTCAATCAAGAAGTCTAGTTTCCAGAAATACCTTCGGATCAAGAATTGGAGTTCATTAGATCCACCAACTAGGCTCACCTTCTTCGATGCGCAAGCAGGATTTGACAGACATAGTTCAGCAACTTCGGACAAGGATTTGGAAGGTTATATGGGGTCAAATTGAGTGGGGTTTTCTCCTACAAGTCCATTAAGAAGTCTAGTTTCGGGAAATATATTCAGATTGGGCACAGGGGTTCATTAGGTATTTCAACTAATTCACCCCTCTTCGGTGCGCAGATTCAAAACTAACACTGACAATGCTCTCAAGTGAGGGGCATCATCGACAATGTCCATGGGCTTGGGTTCCGACACCAAATCGTCAACCAAAAGGGTCTACAAGCAACAAGATAAGATCAAATCAAGGTCCAACTTTAAGGTCAAACATTTAAACTAACCCTTCTTTACCCAAAACCAGATAGGGTGACCGGCTAGGTTTGGGCTGGATTTCACAAAATGAGAGTTGTATACTTCCTGTACTGTGGCGTCTTTTCTCCAGAGATCAAAATTTTGGTCTGTTATCATGTGGTCCGCCGAAGTTTTGTTCCATGGATCCATCCAGAAGTATGTGTTCCTTCCATCTCCGACTTTCCTTAGCACCATCTTTTTGCGAAGGGGTAGAATTGAGGTTATGCTCTGCCAAATCTATGATCCTTTTTTCTTTTTCACCTTGGGGTCGAACAGTGTTGAATTTGCAAAGTACTTGGCTTTCATGATTTGTCCCCACAAAGAGTGTTGGTTGTTGAGGAGTCGCCATCCCTGTTTAAGAAGAAGAGCACAATTGAATTGTTCCATTTTTTTGAAACCCAGTCCTCCTTGTTGTTTAGGTCTGCAACATTTATCCCAGGAGATAAGTGTTAATTGCTTTTTCTGGTTTGGCTTCCCCAACCAGAATCTCTGACAAATCGCATCTACTTTCCTGCAAATATTCTTTGGGAAACGAAAGCATTGCATTAGATAAGTAGATTGAGATTGTAGGGTGGATTTCATCAGTACTTCTCTCCCTGTGTATGACAATGACGATGCTCTCCAGGTTGTCAATTTGTTTCCCATCCTTGTTAGGAAAGAGTCGAAATTTTTTGCTTTCTTCCTGTCATGGAACAGTTGGGTTCCTAGGTACACTGCATCTTTCCTTATTTCCTTGATCCCTAGGATCTCGAGTACTGCCAGTTTCTTGGTTGGGTCCACATTCCTTGAGAAAAAGGCAGCACTTTTGTCAAGGTTAATTGTAAAATCCGGCCTTATCCTAACCCTGACCCGGCCCGGATTTTATACTGTTGCAGGTCCGAAGACCCGAAGTGGTGATAGAAGAGACCTGTGGGCCCTCTTAGTTGATGATTCGATGCTAGAAGCGGAGCCTATGGACATTGACGATGATGCCCCTTACTTGAGCACATTGTCAGTTTTGAGTGAGAATCTGCGCATCAACGAAGATTGAATTAGTTGAAGACCTTCCCGAAATCCCATGATCAATCCGAAGGTATTTTCTGAAACTAGACTCGTTGATTGACTTGTAGGAGAAAACCCCACTCGATTTGACCCTGTATAGCCTTCCAAATCCACTCCTGAAGTTGCTGTCATAGCTTGGTCGAGTGCTCGGTCGATCTGATCGACCAGACAGTCGACCAAGAGTCATGAAATCCGAATATTCATGAAATCTCTTCCCATTTTGCCCCTACCTTCTTGGAACTCGTGAATGAGGACCTAACCTAATCATTGGCACTCCAGAGCTCGAGGTTGGACACTCTCTTGGGCTATTCTTTGAAGTTTGGGAAGATCTTGACTCTAATCATTAGGGTATGTGTTAATCATCAATCCAGGGTATGATTCTTTCTATCCTCTTCTAAATCTATTCATTTCCCTATCATTGATACTCTTGAAGACCATGGCTGAAGTGCTGCAATCTTGCAAACACTCAACCATGAGTTTCCCCTCTCCAATTCCTTAAACATCTTCACTCATGACATGCTATGATTCAATTAAGATTAATTTCACTTCATCACTTTGATTCTATTCAATCTAGCTTAATTGATTCAAATCTGATATGTAATTGCATGATAAGCTTAGACTATATTGAAATTAGGACTCTAACTCAATTCTTATCCCTTATTTGATTGATTCCTACCATCCTTTACAATTTCTATAAATTCCATTTTGATTCTTGAGGATTACCATATAGAACCTAACATTCGAATTGAACATTTTTGATTGAACCGTTGGATCTTCATGAAAATTGGTGTGCAATACCCTCTTACTGTTGTAAACATGCCCTCCAAATTTCATGACAATCGGAGCAGTGGAAGGGTAGCTTCTGATCACATTTCCCTTGCTGCCCAGAAGTTAACAAGTCTTGGTCGACTGCTTGGTCGACTGACAGTCGACCAGACAGTCAACCAAGAGTTGTTAAAGCCCTGTTTTCAGCCGAATTGATCCGTTTGAACCCCAATTTGAATGTTTTCTTCTCTGATGTTGCTTGTATGTTATCTAGGGTGTCAACACTGACTTTGGAACCATTCTTGGTGATCCTTGAGTTTAATTACAACTTGATTAAGGTAAGGACAGTCGTTAACTTAAGTATGTTAATTTCATCAACATGCTTACATTATGGGAAGTTAATGATTATGTTAATATGAGTATTTCCTTTACCATACATGACTGTTAAATGTTTCTTATCAGTAATACAATGTCATATATTATTTAGAACATCATGTTCAATTATGCTTTATGAATTTAAATATGATCAATCATGTTATGATATACATTGTTTATATGATGAATTATTGATTCGAGTATGATATGATGAGATTGAGCTTGTGATTGATTACGTATGACTTGGGATTGGGAGGTGTCCTTTTGACACTTCTGTCCTTGGGCATCGGAGGGAATAGTATGGGATGTTCTCCGATGGTGCCTATCGACACTTTCCCGGGTCATTGGGTGACATATATAGGGTTGTCTAGGTGTATGGTTAGGATATTTTCCTTGTCATATCAGACCCGAATCGGAAGGGTATTGAGACCGAACGACCCGTGGTAGAATATGAGCGAGAGTACTCAAGACCGGTATCCACTCCGTGAGAGGGCTTGAACTATATTGCGGATACCCGAAAGGGGCCATTTATTGGTAGGGTTGCATATGGATAGACCTGGGCTCACGGGCGCTCAAGACCGGTAACCAATCCGTGAGAGGACGTGAGAGCTTCCCGTTTACTATATGTGGACGACCAATAGGGTTGGTGAGTCCGGTGAGTAATATCCGTCACTCTAGTGTGAAGGATACAGGAAAGGATCTCTGGGGGAGAGGAATGGACGTATCTGGATCTGACATGATATGAATGAGTAGATGACTTGCATTGGGCTAGGCTTTACCGTGACATGCGCCTGTACTTATACCAAACGGTGATGTGAGAGAGCGGTGACTGATTCCCCAACCATGGTTTATGAGATGACCTTACCGAACTTCCCAGGCGGACCCAAGATATCTTATGATTGAGGGGGAGTGATTGACGACCCAAAGGCGTATGGTGCTACGGCTTAAAGCATGTCTACCTTAGAGACCAGCATACTTAATATAGAATCATATTTCATTTTGCCTCATATCATATTGCATCGTATGTGAAGTGTATCGAATGGATTGTGTATTATGAAACGACTTGCCTTGCTGAGTTCTTTTGAACTCATTCCTTTTGTGCAATTTGTTAGATTTTCCTGCAGGTACTGACGATTTTGATGGCGCGTCCTACGACCAGAGCTATGATCCCGCATACTACCCTGCGGGTGATGGCTACTATGAGAGTCAGGATTTCGGTGCCGAGGAGGATTATAGTTCGTTCCAGGGTTAGCCCCACTCTTGTGAGGGAGCGGCCACGTTGGGTTCACTTCATCCATACCTACGAGGAAGTCTTCATTAGGATAGAAGAAACCTATGTGTAGGCCCCATTTCCCTGGATGACTGTAATCATAGGGATCTTCTCTCTCCAGTTTTTATGGATTTATTTATGATACTGTCTGTAACTAAACTTGATTTACTACTGCTTCCGCTATTTGTGAAGGAGTGACTTCTGATCACTTCTTCTCTTTGAGATGTTATCACTTTGAAATTGGTATTTAAATGTTTCCGCACTCTGATTATCTATCTTGTCTTATTCTTTTGATCCATCTATTGTTTCTGTATACATTGATTATTTTGTTCATGATTATGTTATCGTGTATGTGGGAGGCATGGCCGCTCGATCCGGATCTTCGGGCTGTGGATCACATCCCGGGTATGCCAGATAGGATACCAGCTGGGTGGATGTGACATTAATAGTTTGTCTGTGAGATCCAGAGAAAAGATCAATTGCAGCTTTCAGAGCCAGCACATCTTCCTTTTCTCCTCTGCAAAAGAGGAAAGTGTCATCTGCAAAGAAAAGGTGTGAGATTTTCAGTGTCGATCTCGAAATTTTAATGCCTTGGAACATGTTAAGGTTCCTATATTCAGTTAGGAGTCTCGAAAGAATCTCCATAACTAGTAGGAAGAGATAGGGGCTCAGTGGACAACCTTGTCTTAGGCCTCTTGTGCCTGTGAACCACAAGTATGGGCTTCCATTTAGTTTCATTGAGAAAGAAGTTGAGGAAATGAGGGCCCTGATTAGTGCACTCCAATGGTTGTCAAAACCCCAAAGATGAAAGAGTTTAGTGATTATGCCCCATTCCACTCTATCATAAGCTTTAGACATATCTAACTTTAGAGCCACAAACCCTTTTTTTGCCCTGGTTTTGTTCATGAAATGAAAGATTTCATGGGCAATGATAATGTTATCATTGATTTGACGTTGTGGAACAAAGGCCCCTTGAGTCAGTGAGATGAGATTTTGGAGACACGGTTTCAATCTTTTAGCCATTATTTTTGCAATAACCTTATAGTTCACATTGTATAGGCTAATGGGTCTGAAGTCCGTAACTTCGTCCAGGGTTGTCCTTTTTGGGATGAAACATAGCAATGTGTGATTTGTTCCAAAGGGTAAAGAGAGATTTGTGAAGAACTTATGGACAAAGGAGAGCAGGTCATTGGAGATTAAATCCCAATTTTTTTGATAGAAGTGAGCATTGAAGCCATCAAAACCCGGTGCTTTATGGGGTCCAATAGAGAATAAAGCTTCCTTGATTTCCTCCAAAGATGGCGGGAGGGAGATGTTCTGTGGGATTAGATTGGGATCAAGAGGAGGGAAAAGGCCTTCCACAAAGTCCGGGTCTAGGGGATTTGAGGTGGTGAAAAGATTTTTCATGAAATTTGCAAAGGCAGTTGCAATTTCCACAGAGTTCTTTAGGATCCTTCCTTCGGACTTGAGACTTGATATCTTTTGCTGATGACGATGTATTTTTGACGCCAAATGGTAGTACCGAGTATTTCTGTCCCCATCAGCGATGTATTTTTCTCTGGATTTCTGGAACCAGAATTGTTCTTCAGCCCTCAAGGCCCATTGGATTAAGCATATTTTTTCCCCAATGAGATCAGCATCTGGGTTATTGGAAGTCTGTAAGACGTCCACTTCAGCAGACAGTTGGTTCAACAGATTATCAATGTTCCCAAACGAGTCTCTATTCCATTTTTGAAGGAATCTGGAGAGATTGGCTAGTTTAATGTGAAGTTCCTGTTCATCATCCCTTGTCCAGGCCATTGTGAGGGGCTCTGAGAAATTAGGATGTCGGTACCAAGCATCTTGGAAGTGAAATAATTTTTTCCCCATCATAGGATTACAATCGAGACTGAGAAGGAGGGGGTTGTGATCGGATCCAAGCATTGGTAGGATTTTCAGAGTTACATTGGGGTAGATAGAGATCCAATTTGGACACACAAACACATGATCAATCTTTTCCTTGACTAGCTGGGGTGGTTGTTGCTTGTTAGACCATGTAAAAGGGTTTCCTTTACCAATAATGGCTTGGAGAGAAAATCCAGAAATGATCTTGGTCAGGTTGGGTAGGGAAGGGGATGGTTTGAGTCCTCCTCCTAATTTGTCTTCCTGTTTCAAAACTTCATTAAAGTCTCCCACAATAAGAAAAGGTTGATGGAGGTTCTCAATGAAATTGAACAAAGCTTCCCAGAAAAATTTTCTATCAGCATAGGTTGGGGGGGGGGGGCATAAATGAAGATTGTAACCCAATGTGTTTCCTTACCTAAAATTTCAACAGCAATAAAGGATTTTTGGATCTGAAGGGTCGAGGTTTGTAGCTCAGGATTTTTGAGAATGCACAATCCCCCTCTAAGTCCTTTGTTTTCCCAGCTGTTGGAATGTGCAACAAGGACCAAATGGCGAAAGGTCTTCCTATTTCTATGGAAAAAAACATCATGGTCTTGACATTTGGTTTCACACAGACAAATTAATTCCAGATTTCTTGAGTTTTTCTTTATGATCTTGGAGAGACATTGTTTGGTAAATTTCCCATTTATTCCTCTAACATTCCAAGTAAGGATGCTCATTGTTAAGTACCCAAATAGAGTGACTCAACAGTGGAAGAACAACACAAAGAAGTAATAATAATAACGATCTTGGATTAAATGCTGAAACAGAACATAGCCTACAACCAACAGCAGGAATACCTACGGCTACCCAAGAGCAATCGCCCTCTCCCTTATTTCCCTAATAACTCAAAAGCATACCAACTTACTCTACTTTCCCCTACTAATAGTAAATACTTGCCTACAATATCCCTCCATAGAATCTCCCCAAATCTAATAGAATCATCCCAAATCTCCACTTATAAGGCAACCTGAATGCAATCTGATCTCAATCTGAATCGCAAGATCTCACAACCATTTCCTTCCCAATCTGAATGCAATCTGATCTCAATCTGAATCGCAAGATCTCACAACCATTTCCTTCCCAATCTGAATGCAATCTGAATCTGGAGAATCTAAATCTGGAGATCTTTTCTTGATTGCGTGGATCCCCTTGCCAAGCTTACGAGTGTAGACTCGTGTCACAAGGGGCTTATCAATACTCCCCTCCAACAGTTTCACCTTGTCCTCAAGGTGAAAATCTGGAAATTGGTACTGCATCTCATCAAAGGTTTCCCAAGTATTTTCACAAGGAGGCAAACCTTTCCATCGAATCAGAACTTCCAGCACCCCGTGACTAGAGAAACGAATGCTGATCAAGGTTTCGGGTGTGAGCTGCAACTCGCCGTTCCCCTGCAAACACGATGGAAGTGGCTGGGGAGTAATATGCTGCCCAAGTGCTTGCTTCAATTGTGAAATGTGAAATCTTTGGATGGATCCTTGAATCGGCGAGGTAAACGTAGTCGATAGGCGGCTGGTCCCACTTGCTCAATGATCTGGTACGGCCCGTAGAAGCGATGGCTAAGTTTTTCATTTGGCCGTTTGGCAAGTTTTTGGAAACGATAAGGCTGGAGCTTAAGGAAAACCTCATCCCCCACTTGATAATGCACCTCCCTGCGCTTGGAATCTGCTGAAGCGCGCATCCGATCTTGGGCCACCCGTAGGTTTGATTTGAGGTCATCCAACACTCAATTCCGCTCTTGAAGGAACACATCAACCTCATCAACTTTAGAACGACCATCCTCCCAATGTAAAAGTGAAGGTGGGGCACGACCGTACACAACCTGGAAAGGAGTCATTTTTGTGGCTGAATGAAATGTTGTGTTGTACCAATACTCTGGCCAGGGTAGCCAATTAATCCAATCCTTCGGTTGGCGAGCGCAGAAGCATCGTAGGTAAACCTCAAGGCTGCGATTTACCACCTCTGTTTGACCATCTGTTTGAGGATGGTAGGCACTACTGAACTTCAGATTGGTGCCAGCCAACTTGAAATGCTCCATCCAAAAATTACTAAGAAAAATGCGATCCTGATCAAAGACAATGGATCGAGGGAACCCATGCAAACGGATAACCTCCTTACTGAACAATGTAGCCACATCCTTGGCGGAGTAAGGGTGTGAAAGAGCAAGGAAATGAGCGTACTTGGAAAGACGGTCAACTACGACAAGCACTGTATCTCCGCCCTTGGTTCGGGGTAACCCCCCAACAAAATCCATGCTGATATCTTCCCAAATGCGGTCCGGAATTGGGAGAGGTTGAAGGAGGCCCGCGGGTTTCATGGCTTGATATTTACTGCGCTGACAATCATCACAACTAGCCACAAAATCCCGGATAGCTGTTTTCATTCCCACCCAATATACTACCGCCGCCAAGCTTTTGTAGGTTCTCAAAAACCCTGAATGCCCCCCAATTGGGGTGGAATGATATTCAGATAGCAGCTTGGGAATCAGTGGTGATCCCTCTGGGATGACCAACCTATTCTTGTAAAGAAGAGTCCCATGCGTAAGCTGGTAGGAAGGGTGGTCCTGAGATCCCTTCAACAAAGCCTGAACAATCTTCCGGTAACGGTCCGAAGCTTGGACTTCCTCAACTAGCCCATCGCACTCTGGCCAAATTGCTGTGGATATAGAGAAGAGCTGTAGGTCGCCATCCGGTTGGCGCGAGAGGGCGTCAGCTGCTCTGTTCTCACTACCAGGTCAATAAAGAATTTCGAAATCAAATCCCAACAGCTTCAGAACCCATTTTTGTTGATCCGTCGCCACAATACGTTGTTCCAACAAATATTTTAGACTTCTTTGATTAGTCCGGACTTTGAAATGTCTCCCCATCAAGTAGTGGCGCCATTTCTGGATAGCCAGCACTATTGCCATTAATTCTTTTTCATATACGGACTTGGTCTGAGCGCGCGAAGATAACACCTGACTCCAGTAAGCAATTGGGTGCCCTTCTTGCATTAGAACCGCGCCTAACCCAAATCCAGAAGCATCAGTTTCTACGACAAACTCCTTTGTGAAATCAGGCATAACCAACATCGGAACTGTAGTCATGGCTGTCTTCAAGGCGGTAAATGCCTTTGCAGCTGCTTCGCTCCACTGGAAGGCGTCTTTCTTCAACAGGTTAGTGAGCGGGGCAGCAATCTTTCCATAATCCTTGACAAATCTGCGGTAGTATCCGGTTAACCCTAGAAATCCCCGTAGGGTCTTAAGGTTCTTTGACTGGGGCCACTCCTCCATACTCTTGATTTTTTTGGGGTCTGCTGCGACTCCGTCTTTAGAGATAATGTGCCCTAAATACTCCAATGTAGCAACTCCAAACATGCATTTTTTTTTTGTTCACTACAAGGTTGTGTTGTGTGAGCAACTCAAAAGTAGTGCATAAATGACCCTCATGCTCCCTCATTGTCCTGCTATACACCAGAATATCGTCAAAAAACACTAGAATATGTTTTCGTAAATGTTCACGAAATACCTCATTCATAAGTGATTGGAACGTGGCTAGAGCATTCGAAAGCCCGAATGGCATTACGAGGAACTCATAATGCCCATTATGGGTTCGAAAAGCTGTCTTTTCTTCATCTTCCTCTGCCATTCTGATTTGATGATATCCAGATTTTAGATCAAGCTTGGTGAATATGGTGGCCCCTCCTAACTCATCCAACAACTCGTCGATTGCCGGAATAGGGAATTTGTCAGGAATGGTAAGTGTATTTAAGGCCCGATAATCCACGCAAAATCTCCATCCTCCATCTTTTTTCCGTACGAGCAAAATCGGACTAGAGTAGGGACTCACACTAGGCCGTATTATTCCTGCAACCAACATTTCTTGTACTAACCTCTCGATCTCGTTCTTCTGTGAGTGTGGGTAGCGATAAGGCCAGATATTAGGCGGTGTACTCCCGTTGGCTAATCGTATCCTGTGGTCCTGTGATCTCCGAGGTGGCAACCCCGTGGGTTCGACAAATAGTTGTATGAACTCTTCTAACAGAAGCGAGATAGCCGCATTCGCTTGGCTTTCCTTATCGTCTTTCTCTGTGGTTTGAGGTTGTAGCCAGTATCCATCGCCACCTGCTCGTACAGACTGCAACACATTCTTCATTGTTGTCTCCAATCTCAATAAGGTTGGATCTCCACACAATTTTACCGGTCGTCCTTGCCACTCAAAATTCATGGTTCGTGAACGCCAATTGCTTCTCACCTCCCCCAATGTCTGTAGCCATTCGATACCTAGGATAGCATCAATACTACCCAAATGGAATGGGTAAAAGTTTTGTACGAAAAGCTCACCGCCCATGTTGATTGGAAGATTTCGACACACTCCCGTCCCTCTATGAATCGTGCCATCTTCCAAAGCCACTTGAAAGTCCTTCTTGAGTACTTCCAGCCCTAACGGCTCCACAAGCTCCTGCGCAATGAAATTATGCGTCGCACCACAGTCAATCAATACTACGACGTCGTAGCCATGGATCTGCCCCTTCAACTTCAACGTGTGTGGTGAGTCGATTCCTACCAGAGAGGTGTGGGAAAGCTCCGTTTCAATTACAGGGTCAATTTTGTCAACGTTGTTGCACCCATCGATCGTTTCTGCCAGAGTGCTGCGACATCCTGTTCATCATTATCGTGAAGTAGCAATAGCCGTAGTTGCTTCAGAGGACACTGATGACCTCTGGTATAAGGCGCATCGCATCGGAAGCAAACTCCCTTGTCCATTTTGTCCTTGATTTCGTCCTGAGAGAGCCACCGCGATCGTCCCACTGTTCTTGCCGTTGACGCTGTTGCAGATCGAGAGGAAGAAGATGATGGGTCGAGCTTTTGGGTTGGTCGAACCGGGGTGGTGCCTCCTTGGGTTGTTCCGGTTCCTTGGTTCAAGCTGGTTGCTTTGAAATTTGAGTTGGTTGGACCCAAGTTAATATATCGCTGGGCTGAGTTATGGGCTGTTGAAGTGGGCTGGGCCCAAGTGGATCTCTTATTAAGTTTTCCAGCCAAGTTCTTGGCCTCTCTGCTGGGCCGGATCCATTATTTGGCCCAACGTAGTGAGTCCAAATATCCTCACCTCAGCTCTCACATCCTCATTTAACCCTGCCAAAAACACACCTTTCAGCCATTCTTCTTCTACAGCGCCGGCAGCCGCTGTAAGCGCCTCGAATCCGTCTCTGTAAGCTGCGAACGACCCATCTTGTTTGTGGGTGATCAACGCTTCTTGAGGGGTCTTCATCTGCGCCGAGCTAAAACGTTGGATCATCGCTTCGTTCAAACTCCTCCATGATATTAATGGTTGGTGCAACTCGCGAAAACGTATCCACCCTAACGCAACTCCTTCAAAGCACAAGGTTGTGGTACGAAGTTTCGCTCCATCGCTTAATTTGTGCAAGGTCGAAATACCTTTCGCCCGCGCGATCCATCCCATAGGGTCGTCTCCCAGAAAAATTGGCATGTCAAGATGCCTAGGAAAAAATTCCTTTGATTTGTCGATTTCACCCATTCGCTCACTGTGGTCTGGTATTTCTTCAGTCAACTCAGCTGTTAGGACATCAGCCGATTTTCCTTTTGAGAACATGAGTCTCAATTCGTCTCTGAATTCGTCATTGGCCCTTTCCCCTTTTTCAATCTGATATGCTAAGGCTCCTACCTGACCTTGAAGCTCTTTAACAATGGTTTCCAAGTCCTCTTTTGGCTGGTGAGTCTCAAAACAATTCCATGTATTGAAATATAAAAGAATTCCATTAACATGTGCTATTCTTGCTGGTGTAATTGAAAGAATACTCCCTGTGGCAGAGTCTTACTGTTGATTTCTGCAAGTTAAACATGCCAAAAACTGATTGTATCATTATGTTGGTTAATGAAAGTAGTGAGGAGTACGAAACAAAGTACTCGACTGCCAAAGGTGGATTAAATGGTGGTTGGAGGACGTTCTCTACTGCACATAAGTTGGTTGAAGGAGATTCAGTGGTGTTCCACCTAGTTGAGCCTACTAAGTTCAAGGTGATTTGTTGCCCAAACAATCAAATTATGCAGTTCATACTTCATGCAACATTAGGATTGAATCATTTTAGTTACTAGGTCTATATAAATTGGTACTAGGCTTTGATGGTTATGATGATCATTAGTTTAACTTTCAATATCTTGTAGTGATATCTGATAGAGATTTTTTGAATGTCTCTCTTTTGAAATGCTGAAATCTGTCAGTGTCACTATTAGTGCCTTCCAACTTGACTGATATCTGAGGTTTATATGAGAGTCACCTTTATGTTTTCTTACCTGGAACATATGATTTCTTCTACTGTTATAGAATCATGATCATACTGGATTTCTAATTCTTCTTGTATGTACAAGTCACTGAGTTCTATGACTTCTGTGCATTGGAAAGATATCAATTCTGATACTAGCTTTTTTAAATAGGTCTACATTTTTGGCAAAGATGATTTGCCTAAGTGCTCTCGAATGGCTGGAGATCGTGCGCTTGAAAAGGAAATCCTTACGGCTAGTACATGGCTAAGCTAGCATTCATCTTATTTGGTTTTCTATTGTTTAGATAAAAACGCAACTGCACCCGGATGAACTGTCTCTCTGTCTCTCTCTCTCACACACACACACATCAACTTTCTTGGGGGGAATTCAAGCACAACAACAAGTTAACTTGGTGTTGGATAGACTTCATTGGGATAACCAGCGTTTGGTTTCATATCAATGAAGATACTAGTGACTGTAAGAGCTATCTTGGGTCATGCAAGACTACATTTGATTGTAGAGGAATTTGGGGTGCAGCCGGCCTTTCACGTGGTCCATGCATCCCAAATGAAAGCAACACCAAGTTAACTTGTTGTTGCATTTGAATTCCCCCCCCCCCCAAAAAAAAAAAAAAAAAAAGTTGATGTGTGTGTGTGAGAGAGAGAGAGAGACGGGTTCTGAATAAAACTTATAATGTTTATTATTTCATGAATGGAATAAAACTATGAAACCAATAGTGAAAAAAGTATTGTTCATTTGAGATTTATCATTGATCTATCTAACTAAAGTGCTTTCGGTAAGATGTTTATTATTTGTGAAGCCACATTGTGCATTGTTATTAAAATGTGAAGCAGGTGCATATATACCTTGATGGATTACCAATTTGAATGAGTGACCAAACACTCTAGGGCTCTAAAATCAATTCCAGATTTGGATTTAGATCTAAATAAACCAATAACTCGGCTGATAGGTTTCAATTGTTGGTCATGACTCATGAGACTAATTGCGTCAGGTGGTTTCTTAGTTATCTTCCAAAGGGTTCAAATAAGTTCTCTTTATCTCGGTCTTTTTAATTCCTCTAAAATTACCCTAGAGAACCTCCTAATATAATTTTCCGTTGGACCAAAAAATTATTTACATGTCCACCTCTGTAATTGATCTAATTATAAATCCTGAATTCGGAGTACTATTCTGGTAAGTTGACCTCAAAATCATAGTTTTCATGACAAGAAACTATATAATTACAAGAATAGTGGTGAAAAGTAATCGTAGTTGATGACTTGAATTCATGGGTCATGAGTATAAATTGTAACCTAAGATCGAAGTATCGAAAGAACTTTTGAGGGAAAATCGTTAAGGTAAGACTATAAGCACCGCCCAAACTCTCCTTGGCCTGAAGCCTTAAAAATCGTTTTCTCCCTTGTAATCTGATCAATTATGGGGCTATACAGTACTTTCGAATGTATGGGTAACAAAATATTTGTATAGAGGGGAATTTCTAGGGTAGGCACTAGTATATATAGAAAGTATTTTCGTTTTCTATGAAAAGATCTAACCGTTATTTTAAAATCCAAATTCGTTTATTCCAAAATCCAAGAAATTTAACCTTATTTGTTTCCAAAATTCATTTATTCTTACATGAGTCTGGAGATTTCAAATATCTAGAGATTTCAAATCTATAGATTTCAAGTCTATGGAGTTATAATTTATAAAATTAGATGTTTGGTTGTGGAATGAAATTTGTGGATTCATCCTAAAAAATTATTTGATCAACGTGATTTTTGTGAATGTACAAATGTATAGCTTTTTTGAAATCTCTGGATTTCACCCCTTACCCATAAATCTACAGATTCACGTTTTTAGTGTAAAAATGTGAATCTCTAGATTTCATGAATCTAGAGATTTTTACAACCAAACGGGTAAAATTCTCAAATTCATGAATCCGGAGATTTGAAATCTCTAGATTCATGTAACCAAACGAGCCCTTAAAAAAATCTAACCTTTCATTTTCCTTTTGTTATATAAAATCTAACAATTTTTTGCCAATTATCAATCAAACACAAGATAATTTTTCTCATCCCTTGATTCTCTCCCTCATTCCATTTTTTTTACTCCATAAAAACTATGAATACCCACAAATCATCAACTTTTTTATTTTATTTTATTCCCTTTTGAAATCATGAATCCATCTTTCTACCTTTTTCTATATTCTGGTAGTGATATTTCTTCTCATAAAAAAAACATCTAGACGTCTATTAAATATAACTTTTCAGTTTTTTCTCCAACTTCCATAATCTTTAACAAATTCGGTGACCTCTATCGCAATTGTCGAATTCCTTTGTGAAGCTCTTCATCCTTTCAAATTTGATAAATCTGCTTTCCATCTTTATTTCAATCTTGAAATTTGAATTTTGACAGAGATCTTTATTAAAGCAAGAAAATTTAATACCGGATTTATTGAAGACTCCAAAGATCTCTCTTGTTTCCTCCATTCACTAGATTTACGATTCCGCACGTGAAGAAGAGCAATATGCTTGAAGAAGAAATGTAGTGGAAGAATAAGAAGGGCCGGAAATAAGCAATATTTGTTAAAGTTATGGGATTTGTGGGGGGTTGAGAGAATTCCTAGAATAGGGGAAAAAAAAAAAAAAAAAATCACGTCTATCCCCTCTATAAAAAAAAAAAGAATATTTTGTTTTGGGTGGGGGTTTTATGCCCTCGGTGTGGGGGGGGGGGCGCCCTCCTCTCGTCTGACGGCTCGGATGATCCTTCTAATTAAATAATCAAAAAATCCCTTTACCCCTTTACGTTTACCGTGTGAACGAGGGTTTTATGAGTTCGGTTCGGTCGATGCAAACCAACCGGTCCATCTCAGGCGGTTCGATTGGGTATAGTAAATGTAATTAAACGTGTATTCCATACTACCAGCCTATACGTATATACGGTTGTACGATAACCGTATATACAACCCGATTCAAAATCGTAAGAAGCTAAAAACCAACCCGCCCATTTCATTTTCATTTTTTTTTCGTTGTTGGCTGATCTGAAGTTACATCGAAATCGCAGCGAGAGAAGAAGAAGAAGAAGAAGAGAAGAAGAGGAAGAAGAAAGGCGGTGTTCATCGCGAGAGGAAGAAGAAGCAGCGGTGTTCATCGCAACGACGTAGCTGAAGGCGATCGTTAATCGAAAGAAGAAGAAGAAGAAGCAAGAGTTGAGATCGAAGAGGAAGAAGAAAGCGGGCACGGAGAAGAAGAAGAAGAAGCGGTGAGAAGAAGAAGAAGCATCGGAGAAGTAGAAGAAGCATCGGAGAAGTAGAAGAAGCAGCGGGAAGAGAAGAAGAAGAAGAAGCGAGAGGAGAAGAAGAAGAAGAAGCGCGGCGAGAAGCTCCATCTGCGATTTAGAGAAATCGATTTCGGATTACGGTATTGTCTCGTCTCCTCTCGTCTCTGCGATTCTTCTTTCAAAAAGGTAATAACCAACTCATAAAACCCTTACCATGGAAATTCCGCCTCGTTGCTTAAGTGAAAAACTCTGTGATAACTTGATGTGGTCGAAACCCTGATTTGGTCGTTGATTAAAGATGAAAAATGCTCTGTAATAACTTGATTTGGTCGGTTTTCTTTAGTATTTGTTGTTTTACCTTTTTGTGGGGTTGTGGAGGGGTTTAATGTTGTTGTTCTTTTAGCATTCAAATGTAAGTATAGATCAATGCAAGGTAACTGTAAGTTTGTAAGTCAAATAATGACACTAATGTGTGGAATGGATATTGGAACTCCAAATATAGACAACAAATACTAGTCATAATACCAATGATTAGTAGTAGGTGCGGACAATTAGTAGACTGTACAATGAAAAAGAAACATATAAAACCACGGAAATAAGGAAGCAATGCCTCTTCTCTCGGAGGCATTTTTGACTCATCAAAATCCTGAGCCACATTTGGAGACTGGTCTGTTGATGATCCTTTACCCCCAAAGAAGTTGATTAGAAAATCAAGTTGATCTTCATGAAGATGCACTAGCATAGGAAGGAATGCAATGGTTAACCTGGATCGAAAAACCAAAACATAGCCATGCTTGGAAACTTATAATCGGTTCATCATCTCTTTGGACAACGAGGTTGGAATCTATATTGTACATCCAAAAGCTGTTGTCATGGTTTTCACTAGGTCATATGGTACTCTATTATTGTTGTAAATGGAATCTGAAATCCAATTACACTAGCACCTTTACGTGTCTTTGCATAAAATTGATGCATTTGGGTAAACTTTTAGAGTGTCTTAATGGTTCTCATTTCAATTGGTAAATCTGTAGAGAGAATGGTTAGTTTAAATTTTTCGAGCTGCTATTTTGAACGGTGACCTTGTATAATGAAGGGTCACTGGGTGTATCTGGGTTGTCATTTGTCTCCTTCTTCAAGTGGGTTTAATTGGTGCAATTTGTTTATCTATTTATTGTAAGTCTTGTCTTCAACAAGTTTACCCCTGGGTCGAGTTGTTTGATAGGTGTGGTTAGTGGCACATTTCCTTTCTAAAAGTATGTCAATAACACTTGTGCATGACTAGCATAACAGTCTTTTCCTTAGAGACAGCATCTATTGCAGCTTGATGAAGTTTTATGCTGCCAATTAGTTTGGATTTGCATGTTGAATGTGATTAGCCACAGCATCTATCATTTAGTTTTTTATTTTACGGTTTAGGGCTGCATGTTAAATTTGTGTTAAATTTGGTTGGACCCTTTTGTTTATTATTTTACGGTTTAGGGCTGCATGTTAAATTTGTTATAGTTTACTTTAATTTGTGTTAAATGTTGATTATCCAATATGTTTTTTGATATGTGCAGCAATTAGAGTTGGAGTAGTATATGGGCCGTAAGATGGCAGCAACTGGAAAGCATGTGCCATCAAAGCGGAAGGCTATGGCAAAGGATAAGGGGAAATCAGTGGTAGAAGGTGATGAAGAAAGGGGCTGGTTCAATGATGATGATCCCCAATGCAATCCCAGAAGATTAAATAAGCAAGCTATAGCTGAAGGAAGGGAAGTGGACATTCCTTCTTTCGAGGCTGTAGGTTTAGCAGCCAGATTTAGAGAGATCGGTTGGGAAAAAATACTTCAGGTAAATACCAAGTGTTATGAGGACTTGGTGAAAGAGTTTTATAAGAATTTGATTGTCCAAGGAGTTGGGGAAGAGATTGGAGCCATAAGCAAAGTTAAAGGGGTGCAAATAAAGTTTGATATTTGTAAGTTAGTGAGATTCTACAAATCTCAAATGAAGGTGCAAAAGTATTCTGGGAGCCTAAGAAGAAGTTCGATGACTTGATTAATGTGGATGTGACATATAGGGATATAATGCTGAATTATACGGGTGACACGAGGCATGTGAAGTTGAGGCAGCTGAAACCACTTCCGCACGCCATTGCATACATTGTGCAACACAATGTTGTACCTGCATGATGGTCACCATGACACCTTAAATTCATTTGAAGCTTATGTCACCTATTGTGTGCATACGGGTAACAAGTTGAACCTACCGTACATCATTATGAAAATGATGCGAGACGCTAGATTGGCACCTAATCGGGCTCTCCCCCTATGGCAAAGCTCTGCGACACACATTTTTGAGCATTATCATATTCATCTCGTCGGTGGATTCCGAAGTGGGGAAGAAGAAGAAGAAGAAGAAGATGAAGAAGAAAGATGCAAAAATATATCGCGGGTAATTTTCGGTTTGGAATACTATTGGGAGATGTAGGAGCGAGAGGGTGCAAATGTAGGAGCACCGGTTGGTGAGGGTGTTGATCAGCCGGATGGAGCTAGATTGTCAAGATTTGAGAGAGAATTTGCTATCCTCGGGGGTGATGTACGGTATATCCGTCGGCGCGTAGATCAAATTGCAAAAGACTTGCGGCTTCGGATTTATCGGATCACTCGGATGGTTCTTCGATTCTTTATATAGCTTGCTTTGAATCTTTAAATAGCTTAGCTTTGAATGATTGAGTTCCTCAAATCATAAAAGGATAAGGTAATGTTATTTGCAAGGAACTTATTAGCAGCCTTACGCTTATAAAGTTTAATTTAAATAACGGGTGTCCATTTGTATGATGTGATTAAGTAGATATGCCTTAGAGCTGAATATGTTTAGTTACTCTTAATTATTTGAAAGAAAATTGCAAATGTCCATCTCGCCTAAGCGAGACTAGTTTGCAAACCCCAAAGAGAAAGTTAGATTTTACCATGAAGATACATCAAGTAGTTGTAGTGTCTCGAGTCCTAGTCAAGGGTAGTTTATGTATTAGTCAAGGGTAGTTTAGCATAACTCTGAAGCTTACCGAGTTATTAACGAAGTTATTATGCCTTTATGTTATTTGCGGCATAGATCAATTTTTTGAATGCTTTGATGGAATGAGGAATTCTCGATCGGCATTGGCCAATGATGGTATATGGAACTTGACATGTTCTGTTTTGAGCGCAATAACTGCTGCATCCAGCCTTATACGGATCATTGCAAATTCCCACCGGTATGTTCTTGATCAACATTCTAATATCGGTATCCACCTTTGTCATCTTATGTCCTGAGGTCCCTGTGTTCTTAACATGTGACACTTGATTATTGTTTATGGGGTAACCCATGCGTATTTATTTCTTTATCTATTTTATTATCATATACATGTGCGAGATCGGAAGCATGTCGAGACAAACCTAAAGGCAAGCTGTTAATGGGATTTCTCTTGTACTTTCCTTTCATGATGAAGAGCAAAAGCATGAATGTGATGACAAAAGTTTACACTATGTAAATGCAAAATGTGGAGATGCGGTTCTCATATTGCGGGTAATTGTTGTGCTCACAAGAATTTATCTATCCTCTTTTCCTTATTAAATAATAGTTGCAGGTAATAATTGCAATTTTCTTAATTTCGGATGCTATACTTCCTGGGATCAGTTAATTGCAATTGACTTCTGTACACCAGTGACAAAGGAAAAAATTCAAGATGGCAGTCAAAAGGCAGATTCGTCTGGGGCTTCTGGTTCCATCCATTTGGAGTTTGGGAATATTTTTCTTTATTTCATTAATTCTTGTAAAGTTCCTATTGGCAATGACTCACTCATCCGGGAAGCATGCTTTCTCTGCCCATAAGTTTTTCTCGGTAATTAGCGGGGAGAGGTCGTTATCCTGGCGTTACTATGTCTTCGCGGGGAGGGTCCATTCTTGGTCCTTGGATGGCGAAGAAGGGTCAGTCCTTAGCTACTGCCCAGTGTTCAAAGAGTCGAAATAAGGTGATGGATTATGGTTCTGAATTTGCATCTGTAACCACTATGAAGGATGTGGAGAATACACATTCTCATACACGACAAGAGATGATTTTGAGCTCTGCATTTTTCCTGCATTTCCATCTTATTTCTGTTTCAATCCACCTTAACAATTCTCAGTATAAGGATATACATTGCCTTCTTAGTCAGATTTTAGATGGTTTAACATTCATGGCTAGTGATAACAGTGCTGCTCCATGTGACAATCCAAGGAGAGAAGCAGAATAATTGTCGATCCTTGCTTGAATGTGAATGCGTCGAAATCTTTGAATGATGTGGATAAGATAAGGTGGAGGATATAAAATCTTCCTTGCGAGACGGAACTTCCGGGGTCTGTTATAGTTTGAAGTTGAAAGTACGAAGTTTGAGTTATTATCTGTTGCAAATATTGGAGGGATTAGTGATGCTAAATTTTGTTTGGTTGGGCCATGGCGAATGTGGACTTTGGGGTTCAATCACGGGAGGTCCATCTAAGGAGCTTCTGCTAATCTCTTGTAGCAACTCTACAATTGGCCGTGGTGATGGTGAAGGTGCCAATGTATTATCTGCTGGTTCTGCTGCAATGCTGCTGTTGTGCACTTCTGGGACCCCCAGAGTTTCCAATGTATTACGTCTATAACCATCAGAAGCGGTACAATAGGTGCACCGGGTGGTCGTTTGGATTGGTTGAATTCAATAACCTAGTTTTTCAGCTTACCTTCTGATGACACGAGCAAGAACTCAAACAAGGAATCGGTTGTGGATGATTCACCTTATGAAGTGACTTTTGCCTTTAACTTGGTGGATCTTTGCTTTGAGTTCCGAGCCCTACATAAAAAATTTGGTGACCGGTGAAGAGTCGGGACAATTTGTATGTGGCATGTCTGTTGGCTGCTGCTTCATTGAATATTTCTAATCAAACTACGTCAAATTCTATAGACAGTGATTACAAAATAAGGGTGCAAGATCTAGGGCTTCTTCTTTGTGCATTATCTGGATCCAAGAATGCTAAAAGTACCTACAGTGTGGAACATCTTCGCAAGATGGGTTATGTTAAAGTGGCTAGGGAGGCACTTGTAGAAGCAATGTTGAGAACAAAGCTGTAAGAATGGCCTCTTATGGGAAGTAGAATGTTCTGAATCTCATATTAACTTGGAGACTTGCCATGATACAACATCTGGTCTTCTTCATTTGGTTGCTCAAGCTGCAGCACCTTTTTGCACCTGATGTGGATGAATCGGTTGTGCATTTGCGATCTAGGTGGAATGATGTTCAGCGAGGCACTTGATAGGGATGATTTGATTTACGAGACAATAATCTACTGAAGGCGTGTCTTTGCCTCATCACCTCCTGGAAACCATGCTTCAAGTCTAGACTCAAACTGTGGTTCTGTGGTGGGTCTGATGGATGAGATATGTGAGGATGCATTTCATGTTGACAAGATCAGTTCAAGCACATGTAATACCTGTGGATCCCAATTCTGTTTTTCCCTTGATGGAGCGCTGGTTGGAGATGATTTACATATGTGTCATCTTTGGAGCTTTTTCACATTGTTTATCTTTTAATGAATCAATGTCGGGACGAGGGGTGGGAATCCCTCATGCATCATCCCTACATGGTGAGGGTTTTCCAGAATTTAGAGAAGGCTATTACTTATCCGAATCATGCCCTCCATCGAGTTATCGCAACCAACCGGTCCTTGCCTCGGAATCTTTGGATACAAATCAAGCGGTGTGGCCCAAGGTGGAAATGGAAGTAGTGGATGGTATCAGGATACCTCACTGATAATTTTAGATAACCATATTTCACATGTAGGTGACCATCCTGAAGAATTGCAGTTCTTAGAAAGTGAGGTTCCATCTACAACTTCGGGTGGAATCTCCAAGGCAAAGGGAAGACTACTTCTCAAGAATATTGGCATGAGGTGGCGAATGTATGATGGGGACCGACCGGGATGACTCGGGGAGGAGTGCCTTTGCTTACCACAAGCACCATGAATACAAGTGGCGAGAGATGCTCTTTGTTTGTTTAGAGCTTGAATTATGTAAGATGGATCTTCGGTATGATATGTTTTCTGATGGTGAAATATGCATGTCAAAACTTTCTCTTTCAGTTCAGGATTTTCATCTTCTTGATAGCAGCAAGAGAGCACCCTGGAAGTTGGTATATCTCTATCACATTTTATGCTTGAAGTTTAATTTATTCTGACACTCTCATTTATATGATTCAGACATTTGAATAATGCTTATCCTTTTAATGTTGAAGGTTTTAGGAGATTATCATTCAAAGGATCACCCTAGAGAGTCCTCTGCCAAAGCTTTCAGGTTGGATTTGGAATCTGTCATACCAGATCCTTCTACTCCTGTTGAGGAGTACCGGTATGTTCAGATTTAGATTTTTCGTTTATTCTCTGCTCTCAACTTAGCTTTTAACCTCTTTGATCTTTGGATATATTTAATTTAAAATTTCATCTGTAAAGTGCAATTTTTGAGGCATTTACCAGCGGTTCCGGGTTTTAAGTAATGATAAAAACATGAATATGGGGCTGCAACAGGGACAGGCTGGTCTGGCTTTTTAAAACCCAATCCAGCCCCAAATGCTCTTAGCTAAAAGCCCATTCCAGCCTCGGCCTTGACTCAAGGCCTAAAATTCTTGTCTTTGTTCACGAACCCAGGCACGAGCCAAGCAAGCCCAAACTGCACTGATATTCTTTGATTAGGCCGGTCGGGACGACAGTTGCCCTGTCCCTATCCCTAGCCTTGGTTCTACTCCTAGCCCGCCAAATGTAACATAAAAAGTCAATTGTTTGACCGTGAAGAAGAAAACAGACGTAAATTACATTAACCGTAAAACAAAATACCATTTTGGCCATGATCCCTTTCACAATCTGTTTGTGAGGTTTAATTTTTTTTGGGGGTCCTTTTGATTTGTCCTTTTATAAAAACGGTATAATAAATACTTTGCATCATTGGAACCTTGGAGGCATCATCTCAATTACTAATATGGTTAAATACATTTTTCAATGCATTATGTCATATAAAAATCAATCTTGGGCGGCTCTTAACTTTGTAGGTTTTCTCTTGAAAGCCTCTACTTCAAATCTTTTGCTTAGATACTTAAATGTTCCTCATTGGGGTAGTTGGCATATGAAAGATAAACTGTTGTGCAATAATGGCTTGAATTGGTATTGGATTCTTGTTTACGGTAATGGCTATTTCGAATTGAAGTTGTTTTGTGTTTTGCATCATTAAAACACACGAAGCATTTTAATTGGAATCTTGAACCTAGAAGGCCCTAGATTAAGAGTAGTGATTTATGACCTTCAACTTTTGGCCTTAATGTGCTAGTGTAATTGGATTTCGATTCCATTTACAACAATAATAGAGTACCATATGACCTAGTGAAAACCATGACAATAGTTTTGGATGTACAATATAGATTCCAACCTCGTTGTCCAGTAGACAGTGCACTGATTATAAGTTTCTGAAGCATGGCTATGTTTTGGTTTTTCGATCCGGGTTAACCATCGCATTCCTTCCTATGCTAGTGCATCTTCATGAAGATCAACTTGATTTTCTAATCATCTTCTTTGGGGTTAAAGGATCATCAATAGACCGGTCTCCAAATGTGGCTCGGGATTTTGATGAGTCAAAAATGCCTCGAGAGAAGACCAGTCATTCATTTGAAGGTGCTATCGTAGAAGAGGCATTGCTTCCTTATTTCCAGGTGGTTTTATATGTTTCTTTTTCATTGTACAGTCTACTAATTGTCTGCACCCTCTTTGCTTGAGAATATTGAATCATTGGTATTATGACTAGTATTTGTTGTCTATATTTGGAGTTCCAATATCCATTCCTCACATTAGTGTCATTATTTGACTTACAAACTTACGAGTTTAGGATTGTATTATCCCCATCTTCAAATATCCAAGCGGTTATTGTGATTGTTGGCCTTTTTGCCCTTTTCTTGCTATTTCAATTGGTTGAGCTTATTCATCGCATTCTTGCATTAAACTTGCAGTTTTGGTCTGTCATTCACAAAGTTTGTTTAATTCAGCGGTAAACCATGATATCTACTATTTGGGTGATAAGTAGGAGCATCACTTATTTTCTCCAATATATTTATTCAAGGATCAACATTATCAAATGTCGTATTTTTGAATGGAACCAACCCCTTTCAACCATGCCTTTCCTCCAACAATGACTTCATTATAGTTGTTACACATTGTCTTTTGTTTTCTTGCATTGATCAGGAATCCTTGTTGCCATGCAATATTGTCATCATTACGTGTCTGGTATTAAGAAGTAGGAACTAAAAAGCAACCTAATTATCAAATATAGAAGAAATCATTATGTTCAATGCCATAGTGAAACAATTATGATACTTCCAATATGTCTAATTTATAAAATCCAATTTTTGCTAACACATGTTCGGTTACCGGTGGGGGAATCGGCCCGGGTGATTGTGTTCTTCTTTGATATTGTGGTGAGAATGTTCTTCTGCTGTTGCAGGCGTTTCTTTAATACGGACACATTCTGTTTCAGACTGACTGGATTTTTCTATTCATTACGTGTACTAACAATTTAGTACTGGTTACCTTCTTTCTCTATGATAGGTGGTGAATCTGATGGTGACACACAGAGGAGAGAAAGTTGAACCTCCATGGAAAACCTTATGTGGTTCAATATTTGTCTTGTGGATATTTGATCAGCACTTGTGTTGCACTCTGTGTCCAGATACAACACCACGTTGAATCACCACCCCATGAAAGGCACCACAGCTGATTCTTCTATGTGTGCAATTCGTTGTTACCCCTCTGAGTTGATCTAGGATCCATTTTAATATGTTCACTAAACCTTCTCACTGACTGGATTCTTTTCTTTTATATCCCCGTAGTTAATGTAAATAAATTCTCTTACATGGACTTAGATGAAACAACACATTCACATTAGTATTTGACTACATTGTCCGATCGGTTAATTTCTTTGTTAACAAGTGAATTGAATATCTTGCCGCACCGACAGGTTCACGCATTTTTGTTACAATGCAAATAAAGCATACATTCATATGTGAACGGCATTTTCGCCTATTGAAAGTGTTATTTGTTCTTTTTCGTAACAGGGAATTTGATACTTATTGATCTCCGGATGAAATGGGAACCAACCCCATTGGTGTATGTGTTCTCATGAAGAGAGTACTTGGTTCCCTTTTAAAGTTCGTCAACGTATTTTCTCTTTGTGTTGACAAACGAAGCGGGTTGGTTCCCTTTTAAATGTTGAATCGGCCCATTTGCTTTCTGTGTTCACAGACGAAACGGGCTGGTTCCCTTTAAAACGGAATCGGCCCATTTGGTCTCTCTGTTCACAGACGAAACGGGCTGGTTCCTTTTAAAAGGGAATTGGCCCATTTGCTCTCTGTGTTCACAGACTAAACGGGCTGGTTCCCTTTAAAAGGGAATCGGCCCATTTGGTCTCTGTGTTCACAGACGAAACGGGCTGGTTCCCTTTAAAGGGAACTGGCCCGTTCGCCTCTGTGTTCACATACGAAACGGGCTGGTTCCCCTTAAAAGGGAATCGGCCCATTTTCTCTCTGTGTTCCCAGACGAAACGGGCTGGTTCCCTTTAAAAGGGAACTGGCCCGTTTCGCCTCTGTGTTAATCAGATTACAGGGGCTGGTTCCCTTTCAAAGGGAATCGGCCCATTTGCTCTCTGTGTTCATCAGACGAAACGGGCTGGTTCCCCTTAAAAGGGAATCGGCCCATTTGCTGTCTGTGTTCCCAGACGAAACGGGCTGGTTCCCTTTAAAAGGGAACTGGCCCATTTGCTGTCTGTGTTCAAATACGAAACGGCCTGGTTCCCTTTAAAAGGGAATCGGCCCATTTGGTCTCTGTGTTCACAGACGAAACGGGCTGGTTCCCTTTAAAAGGGAACTGGCCCGTTTCGCCTCTGTGTTCACATACGAAACGGGCTGGTTCCCCTTAAAAGGGAATCGGCCCATTTGCTCTCTGTGTTCCCAGACGAAACGGGCTGGTTCCCTTTAAAAGGGAACTGGCCCGTTTCGCCTCTGTGTTCATCAGATTACAGGGGCTGGTTCCCTTTAAAAGGGAATCGGCCCATTTGCTCTCTGTGTTCATCAGACGAAACGGGCTGGTTCCCCTTAAAAGGGAATCGGCCCATTTGCTGTCTGTGTTCCCAGACGAAACGGGCTGGTTCCCTTTAAAAGGGAACTGCCCCATTTGCTGTCTGTGTTCAAATACGAAACGGGCTGGTTCCCTTTAAAAGGGAATCGGCCCATTTGCTGTCTGTGTTCCCAGACGAAACGGGCTGGTTCCCTTTAAAAGGGAACTGCCCCATTTGCTGTCTGTGTTCACATACGAAACGGGCTGGTTCCCCTTTAAAGGGAATCGGCCCATTTGCTCTCTGTGTTCCCAGACGAAACGGGCTGGTTCCCTTTAAAAGGGAACTGCCCCATTTGCTGTCTGTGTTCAAATACGAAACGGGCTGGTTCCCTTTAAAAGGGAATCGGCCCATTTGCTGTCTGTGTTCCCAGACGAAACGGGCTGGTTCCCTTTAAAAGGGAACTGCCCCATTTGCTGTCTGTGTTCACATACGAAACGGGCTGGTTCCCCTTTAAAGGGAATCGGCCCATTTGCTCTCTGTGTTCCCGGACGAAAGCGGCTGGTTCCCTTTAAAAGGATCGGCCCGTTTCGCCTCTCGTGTTCATCGATTACGAGTGCGGTTCCCTTTAAAAGGGAACGGCCCATTTGCTCTCTGTGTTCATCATTTTAAAAGGGGCTGGTTCCCTTTAAAGGGAAGCGGCCGTTTCGCCTCCTGTGTTCATCGGTTACGAGGTCCGGTTCCCTTTAAAAGGGAACGGCCCGTTTCGCCTCTGTGTTCATCGGGAGACAACGGGCTGGTTCCCTTTAAAAGGGAGCAGCCCGTTTCGCCTCTGTGTTCATCGGATTACGAGGTCTGGTTCCCTTTAAAAGGGAAGCGGCCCGTTCGCCTCTGTGTTCATCATATTGACAGTCTGGTTCCCTTTAAAAGGGAACGGCCCGTTCGCCTCTGTGTTCATCGGTTCGACAGGTGTCCGGTTCCCTATAAAAGGGAACCGGCCCGTTTCGCCTTTGTGTTCATCGGACGAAAGGGGCTGGTTCCCTTTAAAAGGGAACCGGCCCGTTCCTCTCGTGTTCATCATATTACGCGACATGGTTCCCTTTAAAAGGGAACCGGCCCGTTCGCTCTCCTCGTGTTCATCATATTACGGGTCTGGTTCCCTTTAAAAGGGAAGCGGCCCGTTCGCCTCTGTGTTCATCCGATTACGGTCTCGGTTCCCTTTAAAAGGGAACTGGCCCGTTTCGCCTCTGTGTTCATCAGATGAAAGGGGCTGGTTCCCTTTAAAAGGGAACTGGCCCATTTGCTCTCTGTGTTCATCAGATGAAAGGGGGTGGTTCCCTTTTAAAGTTCCTCAACGTATTTATAACTCTCAACACAGAAGTGGAAAATGGAGTGATTATGTTTGAAGTCTTGTTTCAACCCCAGGAGTTTTGATGGAAAGAGGGAGTATCTTATTGATTCCCTTTTCAACGGAAACAACCATATTAATTTAACGGATCACAGAGACTGGAGGGGTTAGTTCGTTTAAGAACGGAGCAATGTTAGTGTTAACTACACAAGAGGAAAAAAATTCCATTTCCGCATTGACGCGTCTATCACTATAAGCAAAACATACAATTCTATGGAGAACACAATTTTATTGCAAATAAATTTGAAAAAATCAGACAATCTGCTCTGAAATCAGACAAGGTAGTGAAAGTCTCATGTTAATGCACAGTTTCATCACTGCCAACCATACGAATTACCAAACACCACTTGAACCTGTAACAAACCCCAACCTGCCTAAAATTACTTCATACATTCCGTATGGGGAGATAAACTCAATCAACCTATCTCATTACATTTAATCTTAGCTTAACAGGAATTTTGGGTGTGTATATGGATGTAATCCATGAATTCCACACATAGTATATTCAAATATCAAAATATAAGAAATATCACACATAGTATACTCAAATATCAAAATATAAGGAATATAAAGAAACAGCAACTGGGAACCTTACTACAAATTCTTATCTGTGTATTAAATAAGCATTGTTCTAAGGATTGAAACAAAGAATCCCATTCAGCAAAACATCCAAATTACATTTAATCTGAATAGTCAACCTATTCAGATTCAGATGCAGATCCTTCGATTCAGCAGAAGGTGGTGAGGAGTCCGGAATATCTGGGATGCCCAGCTTATGGGCGACTTGATCCACGCGCCGAAGAATCTTCCGCACATGTCTTGACATATTTGAAAATTTGTTCTCAACACGCTCAAAATCATCTCCAGTCATGTATGGATCAACAGCAGGTTGTGCTCCTACACCTGGAGGCTGCACTCCTACATCCGCCATCTCAAGATGGAATTTTTTTCCATGGATTTTAACTTCATTGTTCTTCTTCTTATTCTTCCCACTTTCACAATCCTCCCCCTCAAGATCAATCCCATAGGTAGTAAAGATTTGGGTAAGCAGCCGACCATATGGGAGAGCACGATTGTGGGCATCTTTTGCATACTTCATCATTCTGAGAATAATGTACGGCATGTTGAGCTGCCTCCCTGAATGAATGCAATGGGTGACATAGGCTTCAAAAGAACTCAGCCGTTCACGGTGACCTCTTCGTGGGATAATGTTGTGTTGCACTATGTAAGCAATTGCATGAGGAATTGGTTTCAGGTCCTTCAACTTCACGCTGGTGTTACCCGTGTAGTGAACCATTATATCACTATAAGTCCGACCAACATCAATGAGGTGATCAAACTTCTTCCTAGGCTCCCAAAATTATATTTTGTCCTTCACTTGAGACTCCTAGCCTTTCACCCGGCTCTTGAATATTCAAGGCAATCTCCACCCCTTTAACATTGGACAGGGCATATAAGTTTCCCTCCTCCTCCTTGAATCTCAAATTGGAATAAAACACTTTAACCAACTGGTAATAACACTTAGGAGGTAACTTTAGGATGTTATCCCACCCAATCTGCTTAAACCTATCTGCTACACCTCCTCTCTGAAAAGAAGGGATGTCTACATCCCTTCCTTCTTCTATACTTAGCTTATTAATCGGAATAAATGACGCTTTTGCTTCGTCATCCACCAAATATGAACCCTCGCCTTCTTTGTTGCTTTTGTTTCCCTTTTTTAGCCCCTTTGGCATACATTGTTGTGTGGTTGCCTTAGGAGCCATTTCAAAGTGAGACTTATGGTGGTTTTGCTGCATAGATGCAACAAAACATATTAGGTAAACAACATTTTATTAACATGAAACTAAAGTATAACAAAACAAATACTAATTATACGAGATGAGAGTCATGAGACAACATTAAAGAGAGAACACAAACAATCTAAGCATGAAAAACATTCAGTCTAGACATTAGTTATTCAAAATTCGATGCCAACCATTGGCCCGGATTGAAACCTAGCCCGAACAAGTCATATTATAGACAAACATTTCCACGCCCATGTGCCAAGCGTCCACCCACACTCAACACATCACAAACACGGGGAAATAACCCTCTAATGTTAACAACAAAAATGCTTCAAATGTACAAACCCTACCAAGTTAAAATAAAACCCATTAACACAAAAACGGGTTTGATCACAAAATTATCAAAGTGAAGTACTTTAAGTTCTAAACATTAACGAATGAAGTGATAAAATATCCACAGATTGCATAACAACATCAGCATTTCCAGTATCTTAGGTGAGGCCCCACTTCTTGAGCATTCCACATGATACTAAAGGTACATCACTATAATTTGTAGCTCATAAAACATTTATTCGCACTTATAATAATCTTAACCTAGGCCAAAGTACATCCACGGCATCATCACCTATCAAAAGCAAATAATAAAGGAAGTCCAAATCACAAAATCAGTATGACAACAAACAACCAAATTATTAAATGCCACAATATCATCAACATTGCTCGTCACCACCATTTTTATTGCTCCCTCTTTTGGGAAACCAACTTATGTTTGCCCAATAATGGATGTTATCATTGTTTCAAATTTTCTGTTTTCAAAATTTATTCATAACCTCGTCATTGTAAATGACTCCATTGAGAATTACGACACTCCACTAAATAGTTGTATATCCAAAATAATAAAATGCATTGGTTTGAACAATGAATATGCTAAAGATAGGATCTTATACGAAGGTATGCATTAACAGAAATCAATTATACTATAGCCATCGACATGAAAGGACTTCATCCAAATCAAAATTTCCAGAATATGAGTGCATGGGTGATGACCAAGGTCCCTGGGAATGAAAACCACATATATCTCAATATTGTCCTACAGAAGTTGCATCATCAAAAGGTTCAGTCATTTATTTGAAGGGCAAGATGGCGGGATAAACGAAATTTCGAACCTTGTTAGTAGCACACATCAAAAGCCTACATCTTTTTTCCCCTCTCTCTCTTGACCTCTTTAATTATGAGGTATGTCCTTGCTAGATGAGCTAATCCCTAGAAGATGAGACATTTACATCAAGACTTAAATAACTTAAATAACTGTAAAATTTTTCCAAATTGCAGAAATTGATGGAAAGATTTCCAACTACCTAATCACAATAAATAAGTCAAGGTTTTGCATCCAACAATCTCATGACTTCTTGCTTTGTGCAATACAACAGTTCAACTACACATTCAGTAGGCTGAGATAAAAGTATTCCCTATTAAACAACACACACTTTTTTTGATTCTATTCGAGAAATGCCAAATACAACCAACAAACAACAAAATAATGGATACAGCCCACAAAGGGGTTTCTTCTTTTTCTGATAGAGTAACAGTACAACCAACAAACAACAAAAGAATGGATACGGCCCACAAAGGGGTTTCTTCTTTTCCGATAGAAATGTGAGACAAGGGCCGGAAAGCAAAGATGTCAACCTATACATGAATACATGAAATGCGGTTAAATAGACCCCATAAGGAGGCCATGAATTTACATAATACCGGAATGCGAAAAACAAAGACACACGCCCACTTGCATACAATTGGATCCCACAAAAGTATGTATATCGCCCACCCTTGCTCGGGAAGTATGCTAACGATTTTGACAACCTCGGTTTCCATGAAAATGACACATTCCAGTGTTCACAATGATGCCTACCTCTTCTTATTAGGTAATTCAATGGGAGTAAATTTGGAACAGAATTGACTTTTTAAAACAAAAACCAACAAAAACCAAACCAAATACAATTCATTATAGATTCAGTATCTAAGGCAAAAGCCAAACCGTAAAGTACTAAATTACTTATTCCCTAACCAAACCATGTATAGTATAGTGATTTTAAGTAGAACATACCAATATATATGTTATAAATATGGTCTATTAAAGTTGTATAAACTCCAAATAGAACAAGAAAGCTGTTTATGAATCCAACGAAGTGTCTTTGAAACCAAACCTACTCAACACACTTTTTGTAAATGAATATGCGTGGGTTGGGAGGAGGAGCGGGGTTGTGGGTTACGCCCATTGACGATACGCAACACGGAAGAAGCCCGAGAAGTAAGATAGGGTGTTTGAGAGAGAGAGAAAGGAGGGATGGGGGAGCAACAATAATCTTGCACGAACCTTGTCTTTGGACTGAGGATTGCAGGGGCGACAAGGCCAACATGATATTCTTCTTTGAGGTGGATGACAAGGGTACAGATGCCAATGGAGCATCTATAACTAGTGCTTCGGTCAAAGACACAACGATGTCTCATAAGGTAGAACTGATTTCTTCAGAGGGAGAGCTGAAAATTGAAATTGCAATAGATCCTACGAGATAATTAATAGCAATATGGTCTTCTGAAGGAGAGTAAAGGCCGGTGACTCGGTGGTGTCACAACCTACAAAGAGATAAAAACACTTGTATCGGGGGAATCTGGCATCAGGGGCGGATGCAATCCGAAATCTGATTGACCTCAGCACTTTGCAATAAACTGTTGCAGTCCAACCTTCTATACAGTACGCTAGAGGGTTGTTTTTAGGGATACATAGGGAGTCGGCTGAAGAGATAAGGCCCTATGGAGCAATGTCGGGGGTAGCAGCTAATCATAAGCAATGGTAGAGTGGCCATGCATTGTTTCTAGCCATGGACAATGACTCTGCTGGCATTAACGGTGTCGGTGGCTTCCCCTACTCGACTCTCCGATAGGGAAGGGGGTGACAAGTAGGCGGGAGATTCCGAGTGGGTGTACAGCGGTGAAGGGAGTGGTTCGGGGGAGGTACGGGGAGGGATTAATGGATTTTACGGGAGGAATGGTTTGTAGTGGCATCGGGGGGCCAAGGGACTAGGGAGGAACAGTTAATTGCCAGCCTTTACTAGAGCAAGCAAAAGCGGGGTGGATCAAAGACTTCATAGTAACGACAATGGGGAGGAAGGTTTTCAAAAACGAATTCAGGTTGAAGCTCCAACCTTCTTTTTCCTAAATAAGAATAGAGGGAGGCAAAAGTGAGGCGGCAAAGGCTTCCATACTAATTCTCACATACAACAACTTTGGTGGAGCTAATTGTGGCTTTGTGCGAGTGAAATATAAAATTTTAGACTAATTCAACCACAAGTCGTACTCATTTAGGAGGTCTAAAAACCACAAACAAATTATATTAGTGAACATTGTAATCGACTCAACAAAATACAACATCAATTTGCTTAAACTTAGGTCAAAAAATGAAATCCACATAAAAGAAAACACAATGAGAAAATCATTAACACACGTATCTCGAATCACACTCAAGAAAAGTAGAATAACCTCTACAACTTAACAAACTAACATAGACACAAAAGTAACCACTTCTATATTTTGAGAAACCAAAGCAGCCGGAAGTGAACAATTTCAAATAAACAAAAAAAAATTAAGAAGAAGCAAAATTCGCTTTGAAACTGACAAAGCAAAGGAAATAGAATTTGTTAGGGATAAATTTGCAAGCGATACGGTACCCAGGATGATACGGCTCTATTCCACTCAAACATTCTCTGCGACTTACGAAGCTCGATAAGTTTTCTATTCTTTGGTGGAAGGGCGGGGGAGCAATACAAAGGTGAAAACAAATCCTAAAGATTGCAAATACAAGTGAACCACATTCCTTCAACAACATGGTTAAACAAGACACCACATTAAAGAAGAATAAGAAAAATATCACAAAAGTAAGAGATCTTGGAATACAATATATAACAACTACTACTTGACAAAACAGGTTTGATCACTATCAACTCATATTTAAACATATGTAGAACGATGGCAATCTGAAGAGTGGTAGGAAAGGGCTGTCATTCAAAGGCTGGCACCATAAAATTTTATTCATAGAAACAACCTAACCATGTGCATCAACCATACATAATAGAATTGGCAGCAAATCTCTCAGGTATCTCAGTATAAGCCGATCAGGCTTCTTTCGGAAGGGACCACAATGATGCTCCATTAAAGATGATGCAGAAAATTATCCCCAATAAGCTAATCTGTACTTTCGAACACTTTAAGTTGGCTAATCACATTCAACATGCAAATCCAAACTAATTGGGAGCATAAAACTTCATCAATAATACCAACTCAAACTAATTGGCGGCATAAAACTTCATCAAGTTGCAATAGATCTTGTCTCTAAGGAAAAGACTGTTATGCTAGTCATGCACAAGTGTTATTGACATACTTTTAGAAAGGAAATGTGCCACTAACCACACCTATCAAACAACTGACCCAGGGGTAAACTTGTTGAAGACAAGACTTACAATAAATAGATAAACAAATTGCACCAATTAAACCCACTTGAAGAAGGAGACAAATGACAACCCAGATACACCCAGTGACCCTTCATTATACAAGGTCACCGTTCAAAATAGCAGCTCGAAAAATTTAAACTAACCATTCTCTCTACAGGATTTACCAATTGAAATGAGAACCATTAAGACACTCTAAAAGTTTACCCAAATGCATCAATTTTATGCGGTACACGAAAGGTGCTAGTGTAATTGGATTTCGATTCCATTTACAACAATAATAGAGTACCATATGACCTAGTGAAAACCATGACAACGGTTTTGGATGTACAATATAGATTCCAACCTCGTTGTCCAATGAGACGATGAACCGATTATAAGTTTACGAAGCATGGCTATGTTTTGGGTTTTTCGATCCGAGTTAACCATTGCATTCCTTCCTATGCTAGTGCATCTTCATGAAGATCAACTTGATTTTCTAATCAACTTCTTTGGGGGTAAAGGATCATCAACTCTTTGGGGTAAGGTCATCAACGAGACCGGTCTCCAAATGTGGCTCGGGATTTTGATGAGTCAAAAATGCCTCGAGAGAAGAGGCATTGCTTCCTTATTTCCAGGTGGTTTTATATGTTTCTTTTTCATTGTATGCAGTCTACTAATTGTCTGCACCTACTACTAATCATTGGTATTATGACTAGTATTTGTTGTCTATATTTGGAGTTCCAATATCCATTCCACACATTAGTGTCATTATTTGACTTACAAACTTACAGTTACCTTGCATTGATCTATACTTACATTTGAATGCTAAAAGAACAACAACATTAAACCCCTCCACAACCCCACAAAAAGGTAAAACAACAAATACTAAAGAAAACCGACCAAATCAAGTTATTACAGAGCATTTTTCATCTTTAATCAACGACCAAATCAGGGTTTCGACCACATCATCAGGAATTTCCATGGTAAGGGTTTTATGAGTTGGTTATTACCTTTTTGAAAGAAGAATCGCAGAGACGAGAGGAGACGACACAATTCCAGAATCTGAAATCGATTTCTCTAAATCGCAGATGGATCTTCTGCGCTGCTTCTTCTTATTCTCCGCTGCTTCTTCTTCTTCTCCGCTGCTTCTTCTACTTCTCCGATGCTTCTTCTACTTCTCCGATGCTTCTTCTTCTTCTCCGCTGCTTCTTCTTCTTCTCCGCTGCTTCTTCTTCCTCTTCGATCTCAACTAACGATGCTTCAAGCTTGTTACGATTTCGCTGCGATGAACACCGCTGCTTCTTCTTCCTCTGCGATGAACACCGCTGCTTCTTCTTCCTCTTCTTCCTCTTCTTCTTCTTCTCTGCTGCGATTTCGCTGTAACTTCAGATCAGCCAACAACGAAAACAGAAATGAAAATGAAATGGGCGGGTTGGTTTTTAGCTTCTTACGATTTTGAACTGGTTGTATATACGGTTACTGTACAACCGTATATACGTATAGGCTGGTAGTATGGAATACACGTTTAATTACATTTACTATACCCAGTCGAACCGCCCAGATGGACCGGTTGGTTTGCATCAGACCGAACCGAACTCATAAAACCCTGTTCACACGGTAAACGTAAAGGGGTAAAGGGATTTTTTGATTATTTAATTAGAAGGATCATCCGAGCCGTCCGATTAGATCGGACGGCTCGCTCCACCGTAGTGCGCATTAATTACGCACTACAGAAGCAAAATTGCATGTTCTTATATAATTGACTGATTGACATGATTTGTTTAATTCTATTTAGCCCTAATCTAGAGAATACATGTCAAACCATGACAAATACCATAACTTTAACAAATATTGCTTATTTCTGGCCCTTCTTATTCTTCCACTACATTTCTTCTTCAGCATATTGCTCTTCTTCACGTGCGGAACTGTAAATCTAGTGAATGGAGGAAACAAGAGAGATCTTTGGAGTCTTCAATAAATCTGGTATTAAATTTTCTTGCTTTAATAAAGATCTCTGTCAAAATTCAAATTTCAAGATTGAAATAAAGATGGAAAGCAGATTTATCAAATTTGAAAGGATGAAGAGCTTCAGCAAGGAATTCGACAATTGCGATAGAGGTCACCGAATTTGTTAAAGATTATGGAAGTTGGAGAAAAAACTGAAAAGTTATATTTAATAGACGTCTAGATGTTTTTTTTATGAGAAGAAATATCACTACCAGAATATAGAAAAAGGTAGAAAGATGGATTCATGATTTCAAAAGGGAATAAAATAAAATAAAAAAGTTGATGATTTGTGGGTATTCATAGTTTTTATGGAGTAAAAAAAATGGAATGAGGGAGAGAATCAAGGGATGAGAAAAATTATCTTGTGTTTGATTGATAATTGGCAAAAAATTGTTAGATTTTATATAACAAAAGGAAAATGAAAGGTTAGATTTTTTTAAGGGCCTGTTTGGTTACATGAATCTAGAGATTTCAAATCTCTGGATTCATGAATTTGAGAATTTTACCCGTTTGGTTGTAAAAATCTCTAGATTCATGAAATCTAGAGATTCACATTTTTACACTAAAAACGTGAATCTGTAGATTTATGGGTAAGGGGTGAAATCCAGAGATTTCAAAAAAGCTATACATTTGTACATTCACAAAAATCACGTTGATCAAATAATTTTTTAGGATGAATCCACAAATTTCATTCCACAACCAAACATCTAATTTTATAAATTATAACTCCATAGACTTGAAATCTATAGATTTGAAATCTCTAGATATTTGAAATCTCCAGACTCATGTAAGAATAAATGAATTTTGGAAACAAATAAGGTTAAATTTCTTGGATTTTGGAATAAACGAATTTGGATTTTAAAATAACGGTTAGATCTTTTCATAGAAAACGAAAATACTTTCTATATATACTAGTGCCTACCCTAGAAATTCCCCTCTATACAAATATTTTGTTACCCATACATTCGAAAGTACTGTATAGCCCCATAATTGATCAGATTACAAGGGAGAAAACGATTTTTAAGGCTTCAGGCCAAGGAGAGTTTGGGCGGTGCTTATAGTCTTACCTTAACGATTTTCCCTCAAAAGTTCTTTCGATACTTCGATCTTAGGTTACAATTTATACTCATGACCCATGAATTCAAGCTGTCAACTACGATTACTTTTCACCACTATTCTTGTAATTATATAGTTTCTTGTCATGAAAACTATGATTTTGAGGTCAACTTACCAGAATAGTACTCCGAATTCAGGATTTATAATTAGATCAATTACAGAGGTGGACATGTAAATAATTTTTTGGTCCAACGGAAAATTATATTAGGAGGTTCTCTAGGGTAATTTTAGAGGAATTAAAAAGACCAAGATAAAGAGAACTTATTTGAACCCTTTGGAAGATAACTAAGAAACCACCTGACGCAATTAGTCTCATGAGTCATGACCAACAATTGAAACCTATCAGCCGAGTTATTGGTTTATTTAGATCTAAATCCAAATCTGGAATTGATTTTAGAGCCCTAGAGTGTTTGGTCACTCATTCAAATTGGTAATCCATCAAGGTATATATGCACCTGCTTCACATTTTAATAACAATGCACAATGTGGCTTCACAAATAATAAACATCTTACCGAAAGCACTTTAGTTAGATAGATCAATGATAAATCTCAAATGAACAATACTTTTTTCACTATTGGTTTCATAGTTTTATTCCATTCATGAAATAATAAACATTATAAGTTTTATTCAGAACCCCTCTCTCTCTCTCTCTCACACACACATCAACTTTCAGATTCCATTTACAACAATAATAGAGTACCATATGACCTAGTGAAAACCATGACAACAGTTTTGGATGTACAATATAGATTCCAACCTCGTTGTCCAGTAGACAGTGAACTGATTATAAGTTTCTGAAGCATGGCTATGTTTTGGTTTTTCGATCCAGGTTAACCATTGCATTCCTTCCTATGCTAGTGCATCTTCATGAAGATCAACTTGATTTTCTAATCAACTTCTTTGGGGGTAAAGGATCATCAACAGACCAGTCTCCAAATGTGGCTCAGGATTTTGATGAGTCAAAAATGCCTCCAGAGAAGAGGCATTGCTTCCTTATTTCCAGGTGGTTTTATATGTTTCTTTTTCATTGTACAGTCTACTAATTGTCTGCACCTACTACTAATCATTGGTATTATGACTAGTATTTGTTGTCTATATTTGGAGTTCCAATATCCATTCCACACATTAGTGTCATTATTTGACTTACAAACTTACAGTTACCTTGCATTGATCTATACTTACATTTGAATGCTAAAAGAACAACAACATTAAACCCCTCCACAACCCCACAAAAAGGTAAAACAACAAATACTAAAGAAAACCGACCAAATCAAGTTATTACAGAGCATTTTTCATCTTTAATCAACGACCAAATCAGGGTTTCGACCACATCATCAGGAATTTCCATGGTAAGGGTTTTATGAGTTGGTTATTACCTTTTTGAAAGAAGAATCGCAGAGACGAGAGGAGACGACACAATTCCAGAATCTGAAATCGATTTCTCTAAATCGCAGATGGATCTTCTGCGCTGCTTCTTCTTATTCTCCGCTGCTTCTTCTTCTTCTCCGCTGCTTCTTCTACTTCTCCGATGCTTCTTCTACTTCTCCGATGCTTCTTCTTCTTCTCCGCTGCTTCTTCTTCTTCTCCGCTGCTTCTTCTTCCTCTTCGATCTCAACTAACGATGCTTCAAGCTTGTTACGATTTCGCTGCGATGAACACCGCTGCTTCTTCTTCCTCTGCGATGAACACCGCTGCTTCTTCTTCCTCTTCTTCCTCTTCTTCTTCTTCTTCTGCTCGCGATTTCTTTGTAACTTGAGATCAGCCAACAACGAAAACAGAAATGAAAATGAAATGGGCGGGTTGGTTTTTAGCTTCTTACGATTTTGAACTGGTTGTATATACGGTTACTGTACAACCGTATATACGTATAGGCTGGTAGTATGGAATACACGTTTAATTACATTTACTATACCCAGTCGAACCGCCCAGATGGACCGGTTGGTTTGCATCAGACCGAACCGAACTCATAAAACCCTGTTCACACGGTAAACGTAAAGGGGTAAAGGGATTTTTTGATTATTTAATTAGAAGGATCATCCGAGCCGTCCGATTAGATCGGACGGCTCGCTCCACCATAGTGCGCATTAATTACGCACTACAGAAGCAAAATTGAAGAACATGTACTCCTTTTTTGTTGCAAATATTTTCTTTGACTATTGTATCTCTTGTTTTTTATTCAAATATCGTATTTTGTCTATTAAATTTCTTATCCTTTTTCTTTTCTTTATAAATTGTTGGTACCTTTTGTAAATTTTTTATAAATTTATAATATAAATTAAAATAAATTAAATTAAAATTAGAATTAGGAAAGAGAATTTCCTTTCATTGATTTCATTCTCTTATAAGAATTCTTAATAATTGAAGCTTTTTTCAAGTGCCTATTGTTTTTTGAATCTTTTTGACATTTTAGTAATTAATTAGTTTACTTTAAAACTCGGAAAGAAAATCTTATCCAAAAGTCTGTCCTCCTCTCAGTGATTTTTGTTTCCATTTTCTCTAAAATATAGAGCTATATAAATTGTACATTGATTATCATCTTCTTTATTTTTATTCAGTTACTTATATTTTTCATTTATCTAAACTTATAAAATATTGGTAATTTATAATTACATTTTAAGAGAAAAAATTCAAAAGTTTATACCAACTTTTTTATTTTTTTCATTGAAATTTCAATTCTATTTATTGTTTCCCAATTAAAAGAACAAAAAAAAAAAAAAATCCTCATTGGTGTTTTAGTTCAGTTTTATTTAAAAAAAAAAATTCCTATATTTTATCAACCTCCCGCAAATTTAGTTTCCTTTAAAATCTAAAATTGTATATAAAAAAAAACTCTTATGAGATCTTTGAATAAATCTTTTTCTTTTGGGAATATATTGAATAAATTTCTATAGAAATGTAATTTAATTACTTTTATTTTCTTTCTAGCATAATTTTTAAAAAAAAAAATTGAATTAAAATACTAGTAAGGATTTTTTTTTAATGCCATTTCCACGATTTTAAATTTTTTTAAAACTAAATTGTAATCATATTGTTGTTTCGATATTAAAGAAATCCTCATTGTTATTTGGGTTCAATTATCATAAATAAAATAAAAATTAAAAATAAAAATATTTCTTATATTTTATTCAATGCTTATGATTATTTGCATTTGAATATGTCCTATTCCCTCTGTTCACTTTGATAAGGATGTGATTTGTGGTTTCAGATCTGAGTTTTTTCCATCTAAAATTTTAGATTTTAAAGGAAACTAAATTCACAAGAATTAGATAAAATGTGTATAGCCCCAATTAGATTTTTCTCTCTTGTAATCTGATCGATTATGGGGCTATACAGTACTTTCGAATGTTTGGGTAACAAAATATTTTTATATTGGGAAATTTGTTCATATTTCTACGGTAGTCACTAGTACATATAGAAAGTATTTTCGTTTTCTATGGAAAGATCTAACCGTTATTTTTAAATCCAAATTCGTTTATTTCAAAATACAAGAAATTTAACCATATTTATTTCTAAAATTCGTTTATTCTCTTAAAAAAATCTAACCTTTCATTTTTTTTTTTGTTATATAAAATCTAACAGTTTTTTTTTCCAATTATCAATCAAACACAAGATGATTTTTCTCATCCGTTAATTCTCTCCCTCATTCCATTTTTTTACTCCATAAAAACCATGAATACCCACAAATCATCAACTTTTTTTTTTTTTTATTCTCTTTTGAAATCATGAATCCATCTTTCTACCTTTTCTATATTCTGGTAGCGATATTTCTTCTCATAAAAAAAAACTTGACGTCTATTAAACATAACTTTTCAGTTTTTTCTCCAACTTCCATGATCTTTAACAAATTCGGTGACCTCTATCGCAATTGTCGAATTCCTTTCTGAAGCTCTTCATCCTTTCAAATTTGATAAATCTGATTTCCATCTTTATTTCAATCTTGAAATTTGAATTTTGACAGAATTCTTTATTAAAGCAAGAAAATTTAATACCAGTTTTATTGAAGACTCCAAAGATCTCTCTTGTTTTTTCCTCCATTCACTAGATTTACAATTCTGCACGTGAAGAAGAGCAATATGCTGAAGAAGAAATGTAGTGGAAGAAGAAGAAGTGCCAGAAATAAGCAATTTTTGTTAAATTTTTGGTTTTTTTGTTGTTTTGTGTTTGTTTTGGGGGGTTTTTGTGGGGGGGGGGGTTCTTGGGGGGGGGGGCCGGGCCGGGGGGGGAGACGGAGAAAACCGAATCGCTCCCGAGCGAACCGGATCCAGAAGATGGCTTCTGAAGAAGAAAGATTATTCGGCTGCAAGCGTGCCCTAATCTTACTTATGGATTAGGGTAATCACCCTGATGACAGCAGACTCGAACTGACGGCTGCGGATAATCATCATCAAAGGGATAACTATTGCATAACCTAACGGTTATCTCAGGAGTCCTCTACTAGCCCAAACTAGTAGAAGTCTATTGCTCAACGGATCTTATTGATAAGATCCAACGACTACCCGAAGAAGGCTCGAGTGCATCCAACGAAGGAGATTCGAAGGTACACTCTATATAAACCTCACTACCATACAAGGTGAGGGACGGATCAATCGATCAAAAAGGATACTATCTGAGACTCAGGTTCAGATACATAGTGATAGATCCAAACTATCAACGTTCTGCTATCTAGATCACCTTTCCCGTTTCTTCATTCATTAGCTCTGTGCTTCTAGCAGAGCCGTTTGTGATTAAGTTCATCAACTCGACTTAGCCATCGGAGGTGGACTCCCGACCCCATCGGTCGGGCCACATCCGACGCTTTCGTTTTGCGAGACATCACGTGGAGATCCAAGGGCTGAGCAGATTTTGGACGCATCATTTGGCGCCGTCTGTGGGAAAGACTTGAAAAAGCCATGGTGACTAGATCGGCAGCCGCCGCACAACGCAATTCCGGTGTTGGGATACCCCGGGGTGAATAATCCAGATATTCCCCAGAAAGCCAAAATCCTATCGAGGTGGATAAAGGCCGGGGAGGACGTAATCTTCCTCCCCGATACAATCCAAGATCAATTGGATCAGGTAAAGATTCAACTCTTGGAGGTGAGCCAAGCACTCCGCATGCTCACGCAGCGAGTGGTTTTACCACAAGAACCCGATCAACACGATTCAGGGAGACGTGCATTGCCACGTGACCAAAGAATGGCTGAAGACCGGAATGTTGATCGAATTTCCGTGGAGGAGACCGAGGACTTCGGAGGATTGATGATCAACCAAGGCAAGGCGATCGGTTCGACAGGACCGCAAGAGAGTACAACCGATTCAAATACAAGGTTGGATACGGGGGTAAGAACTCACTCACCCACCGTCGAAGAACCGTTCGTGATGATCGAGTCGTGAAACCCAGCCCTAACCTTGACCCGGAAACCTTGTTATTTGTAGGTCCGATGACCCGAAGTAAAGTAAGAAGTCAGCTTTGGGCCATCCCAGTAGAGGACTTGGTGTCTGGCTTTGAATCCATGAAGGTTGATGATGAGGTTCTATTTATGGAAACAGAATCCTGATGAAGATCTAATTAGTTGATGGACTTGGAGTGCTCTCTATCTTGGTTTGAAGGCATTTCTACCTACTAGGTAAGTCACTTGACTTGTGTGCAAAACCCCTTTAGGGGCGGGGCCCCCCCCGGGGGGCGCGGGGGGGGGGGGGGGGGGGGGGCGCCCGCCCCCCCCCCGCCCGGGGGCGGGCGCCCCCCCCCCCCCCCCCCCCCCCCCCCCCCCCCCCCCCCCCCCCCCCCCCCCCCCGGAACTCTTCTTTTTGCATCAAAAGGTATGTCTACTCTCTCTTCTTCTCCTCCATCTTTGTTTTTCTTTCCTTTTTGAGTTGAGACAGTGGAAGAGATGCTGCATTCTCTCGTTGCAAACATCTCTCGAACATGTTCTCATGATCATCCTAAGGATTTAAGGCTAGAACAATGATCTTAACCATGATCATTGCAAGCTTTTGAAGGATTCATGATCAAACCATGATTTAATCTCTGTTAATCTTCTAATCTGAATTCGATCTCTTTGGATCTTCTTTCATTGATCATGTTAGTGGTTAATGGTTGTGTTTTCTTTCCATGATCCATAATCCATAGAATTCTAGTTGTTCTCTTCTACCTTACTATGTGTTCTTCATGATGCATGATAGTACATATATGGTAGGTTTTATTTCCTTATTTAGATTTATGCTTCTAAGCCTTATTCCATGAAGACCTATGCATGTTTTCATGTTTTCATTACCAAAAGCAATGATCCATTCTCCTATAGTTCTTGTCCTTGTTTTCTATTTCAAAATTTATCAAGATCCATGTTTGATTTATTTATGGTAACTTTTTGTTTCCTAATTTGGATCTTGATACCTTGATTTGATTAGTGTTTTGAGGTCCCCTTTATGTTAGAATACTGCTGATATAGTCTACCCCTTGATTAGTACCCTTTTGAACCACCAAATTCGGATTTCATATCTTAAAACTCTGATTTTATAAGCTACTGTCTGCATTGGTCGACTGATTGGTCGACTGGACCACTCGACCAATCCACTCGACCAATGAGTACAGCAACTCCAGAATTGGTCTGTTTCGGATATTTTGATATATGTTCTGCTAGGGATCTTTCCTAATATGTTGTATATACTTGTTTAGGACCTTCTTCTCAAGTTTGCCAAGATCTTACTTGATTTCTTAGGATTCTTTGCGAGTTATAAAAGGTAAGGATGGTTATTTCCTTAATTACATAGATAGCATGAATCTAGTTTCTATATTTGAATATCATTAATATGTTTCCTAAATTAGATTCTTACAATGATATACTACTGTTGCATAACTTTGATTACAGTAGCATTACTTATTCATATTGAATTGATTCATGTATGATTTACTTACCAATGTTATACAAGTGATTGTAAATATTGATTTCTTTCCATATATGGAGTGACCATATATGTGATGATATGAATTGATGCATGTGTATGCTTACGTATGGTTTGGAAAGGAGAGGTGTCCTTTTGACACTTCTCGTCCTTGGACTACTACGGGAATATTATGGGATATTTCCGGAGATGCCCTCTCGGACACCTTCCTAAACCGTTGGATGACATATATAGGATTGTCTAGTAGTGTTTGGCTAGGATGTCCTGTTATGTCGACCCTAATCGGAGGGGTATTGAGACCGAACGACCCGTGGTAGCAATGGGGATTCATGGGCGCTCAAGACCGGTAACCAACCCGTGAGAGGACAGAATCACATTGTGGGGGCCATTTATTGGTAGGGTTGCATATGGTTAGACTTGGGCTCACGGGCGCTTAAGACCGGTAACCAACCCGTGAGAGGACGTGAGAGCTTCCCGTTTACCATATGTGGATAACCAATAGGGTTGATGAGTCCGTAGTCCGAGTTGGCTCGGTGCCATAGGATACGCCGACTCTAGTGTGAAGGATACCGGAAAGGATCGTCAGTGGACGAGGAATGGAAGTATCTGGATCTGACTTGATGTAACCAAGTAGAAGACTTGCATTCGGCTAGGTTTTACCCCCGACATGCGCCAAGACTTATACCAAATGGTTGTGAGAGAGTGTGTGGACTTAACCCCCGCCAAGGTTTGTCCCGAGGGATGAAGGACCCATTACCAATCGGTCGCCCGAGATATCTTAAATGGTTGGAGGGAATCCAAGATATCTTAAATGGTTGAGGATGTGAGTGGACTTTCCTAAAGAAGTACGGTGCTATGACTTAAAGCATGTCCGCCAATAGAGACCAAAGCATACATAGAGTTAGATTCATTCATTCATTGTTTGTCTCATATCATATTGCATTTATGATTGTTCTCGAATCCCGCCATTTATGTTATTATGGATTTTAATCGCTTTACCGAGTTTCTTTGAAACTCATTCCTTTATTGTACAATGTTGTTAGACTATCCCGCAGTACCGAGTACTATGACGGTCCCTATGAGGAAGCGCAAGGCGAAGAGACATATCTCCAGGGAAGGTGATTGCGGTTACCACAATTACTCGAAGATCCCACGGGTGGTTATGCTCCATACGATGCTTAGTCCGACCATTGAGTGGAAGCGTCCTTGTGCTATTTATGAGATCTACACCTACAAGGATGTCGTCTACAAAGTGGAGAATAATTTAGTTACCCAATGTACTTGCTACCGGGATTAGCTTTTATCTAGTTTATTCTTTAGAGCTACTTTTCCGCCGGATGTAAAGTGGGATTTTTGCTTCACTTTACTTATCTGTTTGATACTCTGATTATGTCTATTATTCCGATTCGTTTATGATTCATTCTTTCATTATTGGATCTATGATTTATCTTCCGCACTCTTGTTATGGTTGTTCATGATTATGTTATTGTTTATGTGGGAGGTTGATCACTCGATACCCGATCTTCGGGCCGTGGATCACACTCGGGTATGCCGATAGGGTACCGGCCGGGAGGGCGGATGATTGGTATCGTGAGCCCAAGGTTCGAGGAGATCCTAACCACAAAAGACAACAACTGAACATTCCCGAGTCATTGATCCGAAATGACTCTTCTACTCTTAGAAGTGAATAATAGAACACAGAATTAGAAACTTGAACTTTGAGGCATAACAGTAACATTTCGAATAACATACCATAATTATACTTGAACAAATGTCACTAATGCAAGGAAAAGAAAAGTGCATAACATACAATAATTAAAGAGAAACAAAATGAACTTCATTAATTTCAAAAGTTTTTACAATGATTACATCTGAAATGCATAAATGGAAAATCCTAAGGTACAGTCTATCTAGGTGATCTACTCGATCTCTATATGCTCGAACTCCTCTCGCTAGCCGAGTCACCCGATGCTCTATCCTCGTCCCGTCGAGACTCCATCCTCTCGTACATCTGCTCCCGTCTCGACCTCCATCCTCTCTAGCATGGAAGTCATCGATCTCATCTCGTGCACCAAGATCCGAAGTCTCCGGAACCGCATGTGAAGGGCCGCCCGCCTCGAAGTGTGATGAAGGAAACTCGTGATGCACTGTGCTCAGCCTCGCGCATATCTCAGATCATCTCCGGCCCGATCATCACTATCGAGACCGATATCCTCTCCTCCATCCTCTCGATCCCCGATCCTCATCCTCTCGATTCATCATCATCCTCACCCTCCGGACCAGAGATCTCTCTAACCGATGTAGTCTCATCCGTCGAATGGTCCGAGTCCCAATGGGGTATCCCCGTGATCTAGTGTCCATCGGAGTATCCTCGAAACTCACCCCGAAATGCCCGAAGATCAAAGTCGAAGCCTCCCATAGCAAAGGTTCCGCATGCTAGGCCGCAGAACTAAGTCCAAGATGACCTCGCTGAATGATGTAGGAGAGATCGATCTCGAAGCCCATGTAGATGCGGTAAATGACCAAGGCCTCCATCACCGTGACCCGATGGTGATGTCCGGCTTTCGGCATGATGTTTCGGCCGACTATGCGACCGATAATACGTGCGGAACCCGTCATCCGTCCGCTAGTCCACGGTGTGAAGCATCGGCGGCTATCCCATAGCGTAGAGCATATCTCGCGAAGCTCGTACGGCATCGATGGCTGTCCAGATCTGCTTCCCGCAGGTATCCACACACACCGCCGTGGATAGTAAGGGACCCGCAAGATCTCGGCCGTTGTCCGGTAGAGAAGCGAATCCGAGTCCGAAGGACCCCGCTCCCGAGGACAAGTCCGAGTGGATGTCCCCGGCCCCGAGCCTCCTCTCGTGTAAGTAAGGTTGCTGAAGAACAACCTCACTAGCTCCCGGTATACCGGCAAATCCTCGGTGAAGAGGTGAGTCCACCGTAAAGTGTCGAACCTCTGCCGGATCCTAAAGGCTCGAGCTGGCGTAAGTGAAGTAGACGCCCATCTCGATGTTACAATAGCTGAAGTAGGCCTCGCATGCAAACTCCGGCCCGAGGTGTGTCAAATAGGTCCGGCCTCCTAACCCCCTCTCTAGGCTCGAAAGGAACCCGACCTCGCCCCTAAGAGCACCTACGATGCGACCTCGACCTCTACCTCCTCCTCGTCCTCCCCTCTCGCATGATGTATCCGTGGAAGAGACAAGAGACATTTCCAATTAGTGCTATTTCAAGATTTGAGCCAAAAGGGTATTTTCGTAATTTTTCGGAAAATTTCAAATTTTGGGGGAAATTTGATTTGAACATACTAGCATGTGCACAATACTTGGAATTTCATGTCTATGAAGTTGTTTTGATGAAAATCGATCGAAAACATGGATTAAAGCGAAAAATTCAGCAAGAAGGAAATTTGGGGATTTTGCAATTTAGGTCAAAATTGGATTTTTGAAAAGTTGAAATTGGTTAAATCAAATTGTATGGACCTATCTACAATGTCATCTTGAGCATGTAGCATTTGATCTCGTGCGAAAATTTCAAGCGGTTTGAGAGAAAACGAAATTTTACTAAAGATATCGATTTCGGTATAAAACTTTGCGAGATGAGCACCAAATGTGTTAAAACTTGTTGTCTATGCATGTCATTGTGTTTAAAACCTAGGGAATATGTTTCTAAGCATTCCTAAGCATGATTTCTAGCATTGGATACAAGTAAAGCATGGTTTTATTGAAATGCAAGCATGAGAAGATGAAAATGGAAGAAAGAATGAGAGATTTACCTTGTTTGTGAAGATGGTGTGTTGTGGTGTTGTTGTTGAAGCACTAAATCACCTCAAGAACACTTGTGGGAACTCTTGGATATTTTCCCTAGAGCTCTCTCACCTTTGGAAGAAGTTAGAATGAGGTTGGAATGTGGAAATGAGGCTTATAATGCGAATTTTCGCATTCTGTTTTCATTGGTCGATCGATTGGTCGACCGGGTCACTCGACCAACCACTCGACCAATGGTCACAAAGTGACCTCATTTGCTGTTGAATTTTTGGAAAATGTGATTTTTGCCTTATGGAATATTGTTTGATGACTATATGGATATATTTGAGCATGATTTAAGTTTTCAAATCATTTGGACTTGTGGTTTATGTTGAATCTTCGAAATTCGGTATTTTGATGTTCTCGGTTTTGCAGTAATGGTTACTCCGAGAAGTGGGCGTGGTGAATCCAGCGGTCATGGAGGTGGTGAAATACCTCAGGGAGGTGGTGAAGTACCTCATGGAGGTGGTGAGATACCAAATGCCGATCGTGGTACTCATGAGATCCCCGGTGCCCCGAATGTTGGAAGTTTCGTAGATATTGCCAATATTATGGGCAATATGATGATGCACAGAAGCACCTCAACTCAACCAGATGTTGGTGGGTTTCATGACTCGCATAATGAGACCCGGGCTGGTGCTAATGTGAATCCTCATGCCGCAGTCCCGAATGCGGGAGGTTTAGCCGGAACTCCTCATACTCGCCGATGGAGAGTTTTCTCAAGATGCAAGTACCCACTTTACCGGAGTTACCAAGGACCCCTTGTTTCCTAACAAGTGGCATCGTGAGTTGGAGAAGGCTTTCCGGCATCCGCAATGCTCGGAAGCTCGAAGATTTTGTTTGCCGAGCGAAGTTGCAACAAGAAGCCGATGCATGGTGGATTTCCACTGTCCCTGTTTTGGAAGGTTTGCATGCAGGAGTTGTAACTTGGGAGTTATTCAAAGAGGCTTTTTGTATGAACTACTTTCCCGAGGCGGGTGAAGGATGCAAAGGAAGCTGAGTTTATGATTCTCGACTCAAGGAACTTTGTCCGTGTTGGAGTACCAACAGAAGTTCGAGGAGCTTCATTTCTTTGCTCCGCATTCTTTGAAGGAAGACCTCGCCAAAGCAAAGAAGTTCTTCAAAGGACTGCGCCCGCCATTAAAGCTTATCTCACACGTCCAGCCTATAGTGAGCTATGCTCAAGTGGTGCAGTAACTCGAAGAAGTTGGAAGAAACAGAGAAGGAAAGTGCTCGTGTGCAAAGCCTTGGCACTCAAGGAATTCTCGGGTTTGGTGGATCGCAATGACCGTCGTTATGTGAGACCTACACCCTACCCCACTCCTACCTTTCGTGCTAAGAGTGTAGGTCGAACACGGGTTTTCAGCAGCCCGGCTCGCTTTAAAAAAAGATGGCGGAAACCGACCACCAGCAAACGCAAGTGCAAGTGCAAGTGCGAGTGCAAGGCCTTTTGTTCGAAGCCCTCTCGTTGCAGCCACCCCCGTTGGATCCAAAGCAATCCCGTTTGCTTTCACCGCAAGCAAGCTGGTCATTTTGCTCGTGCTCGTCCGAGCGGCCCGCCCAAAGCAGCTCCCCCCCAGTGGTGAAGAGTGCTCCCCTCCTCCCTCTCCGGTAGAGTTTTCAGTATTTCCAAGATCGAGCAGATCCAAGCCATGATGTGATTACAGTGTACATTGTTAGTCGCTTCTATTTCTGCATTTGTCTTATTTGATACGGGTGCATCTCATTCGCTCATGTCATCTCGCATTCATCAAGAAGACTAACCTAATCCCCGAGAAGTTGTCTAGTTGTTTATTGATTAGTACACCTACTGGTCCCGTTGTGAAACTAGATAAGGGGTTATCTAAATGTCCCGTGTTGATTGGTGAGAAGAACTTGGAAGCCAATTTTGTGATTCTTGACATGAAGGACTTCGATGTTATTTTGGGAATTGATTGGTTGACAGCCCACAAAGCCGGTGTTCCTTTGTTCCTCAAAGAAGATTCAGTTCCATATTTGTGGAAGTCCGGTCTTTGAATTTCAAGGTGAAAAGAGAAGGGTTTGTAAGAAGGTGCCGTTCGCACCGATGCAAGTCTATGCCCTAGTGGATGATGCTTCATCTCAAGGCAAGGGTATAGTGGAGAAAAGAGTCGATGAAGTCGAGTTGTCTGCGACTTTGTTGATGTCTTCCCCGATGATCTATCGGAGTGCCTCCGGACAGCAGATGTCGAATTCTCTATTGATCTCGCCCCCGGTGCCGCTCCCAGTATCTAAAGCTCCGTATAGGATGGCTCCTACCGAGTTGAAAGAGTTGCAAAATCAGTTGAATGAGCTCATTGATAGAGGTTTCAGACAGCCTAGTGTGTCACCTTGGGGAGCTCCGGTCTTGTTCGTCAAGAAGAAAGACGGTAGTATGCGCTTGTGCATCGACTCACCGTGAGTTGAATAAGTTGACTATCAAGAATAGATATCCGCTGCCCAGTAATTGATGATCTCTTCGATCGGTTGAAGGGTGCAGTTGTGTTCTCAAAGATTGACTTAAGGTCCGGATATCACCAATTGAAAGTGAAGTCTAGTGATATCTTCAAGACAGCTTTCCGAACGCGGTATGGTCACTATGAGTTTAGAGTCATGCCCTTCGGATTGACCAATGCTCCCTGCGGTGTTCATGGACCTCATGAACCGAGTATTTCATGATGTGCTTGATAAGTTTGTGATTGTTTTCATTGATGACATCTTGATCTATTCGAAGAGCGAAGAAGAGCATGCGAGTCATCTAAGTTTCACTTTGCAAAGGTTGCGGGAGAAGAAGTTGTTTGCTAAGTTTAGCAAGTGTGATTTCTGGCTTAAGAGAGTGGTTTTCCTTGGTCATGTAGTTTCAGCCGAAGGTATTCGTGTCGATCCTGAAAAGGTCCAAGCTGTGGCTGATTGGGAGAGACCGAAGTCAAGAACGGAAATAAGAAGTTTTCTTGGATTGGCGGGTTACTACCGAAGGTTTATTGAGAACTTTTCTCGGTTGGCTGCTCCTATGACTAAGTTGACCAGGAAAGAAGAGAAGTTTGTTTGGTCCGACGCCCTGTGAGAAGAATTTCCAAGAGTTGAAAGATAGATTGACAAGTGCCCCGGTTTTGACTATACCCGATAGTTCCGGTGGTATGACAGCTTATACCGATGCGCCAAAGATTGGTTTGGGTTGTGTACTCGATGCAACATGGCAAGGTCGTAGCCTATGCTTCTCGGCAATTGAAGGATTATGAGCGGAATTACCCCACTCACGATCTAGAACTTGGCCGTTGTCTTTGCTTTGAAGATTTGGAGACATTATCTTTACGGTGAGAAGATTGCCATTTTCACGGATCATAAGAGTTTGAAATATTTCTTTACCCAAAAGGAGTTGAACATGAGACAAAGGAGATGGTTGGAACTCGTCTCCGATTATGATTGTGATATTCAAAGATCATCCTGGGAAAGCAAATGTTGTTGCTGATGCTCTTAGTAGGAAGAACCGTAAGAAGACTTTGGATTTGAATGCTTTGAGTTTACCATTGTGGTCTTCTATTGAGAGTTTTGGTTTGGAAATCGTCCCCGAGAATTCTGATTTTATTCTTTCTCGCCATGACGGCAAGATCTGGTCTTAGAGATAAGATTGTTGCTCGCAGAGTTCGATCAAGAGTTTTTGATCAAAGTTGAGAAGATTTCTTCGAATCCCGAGTCGGACCCCGACTTTGGTATATCCATGGATGGTGCTTTGTTGTTTAGAGGAAGACCGTGTGTGCCTGCAAACGAAGAAGTTAAGAATGAAATATTGAAGGAAGCACACCCGTCACTGCTTTATCAGACACCGGAAGCACCAAGATGTACAAGGACTTGAAGGAACATTTTTGGTGGATTGGTCTAAAGGCGGATGTTGATGATTTTGTTGCCAAGTGTGAGACTTGCCAACGTGTGAAAGCCGCTCGACAACCTCCATCCGGATTACTTCAACCCCTTCCTATTCCTAGTTGGAAGTGGGAAGATATCTCCATGGACTTTGTGACTAGCTTGCCTCGGACAAGTAAAGGCAATGACACCGTGTGGGTGATTGTTGATAGGTTGACCAAATCAGCCCATTTCATTCCTATGAAGATCACTCATACTGGATAAGCTAGCCGGGCTTTATGTGGATAATGTGGTTCGTCCGCATGGTGTGCCATTGAGTATTGTCTCGGATCGTGATCCTAGGTTCACCTCAAGGTTTTGGAATAGTTTATGAAGGCCTTGGGAACCCAATTGAACTTGAGTACAGCTCATCATCCACAAAGCTCGATGGACAATCCGAGCGGACAATTCAGACATTGGAAGACATGCTCAGATCTTGTGTGGTGGATATGGGTGGTAATTGGGATGAACACCTAGCTTTGGTTGAGTTTGCCTATAACAACAGCTTATCAAGCAACAATAGGCATGGCTCCATTCAAGGCTTTGTATGGTAGTACTTGTAGGACACCTTTGTACTGGATCGAGACAGTGAAAGAAAAGTCTTAGGTCCCGAGATGATTGAAGCTACAAGTGCTATGGTAGATATGATAAGAGAAAGGATTAAGTCCAGCCGGCCGAGACAGAAATCTTATGGCCGATAAGAGAAGGACCGATTTGGAATTTCAAGTTGGAGAGAAAGTCTCTCTCAAGGTCTCACCAATGAAGGGTGTGATGAGATTCAATGTTAAGGGAAAGCTTAGCCCTCGTTACATTGGACCTTTCGAGATTTTGGAAAAGGTTGGACCCGTTGCGTATCGATTAGCATTACCTCCGTCTCTTGCTGGTGTGCACAATGTGTTCCATATTTCGGGGCTCGAAAAAAAAAAAGAAATGGAGAAATTTGGCAGCAAGCACCCAAGGACTTAGTGCTGATTTGACCTATGATGAAGAACCGGCCGAAATCCTGGATAGGAAGGACAAGCAATGCGGAATCACGCCATTCCTTTGGTGAAGATTCGGTGGAAGAACCATACCCTGAAGAAGCTTCTTGGGAGAAGGAAGAAGACATGAAGGAGAAGTTTCCTTACCTCTTTGGAAGCACAGGACGCTTTCAATTTGGGGACGAAATTTCTTTAAGGGGGGAGAATGTGAAACCCAGCCCTAACCTTGACCCGGAAACCTTGTTATTTGTAGGTCCGATGACCCGAAGTAAAGTAAGAAGTCAGCTTTGGGCCATCCCAAGAGAGGACTTGGTGTCCGGCTTTGAATCCATGAAGGTTGATGATGAGGTTCTATTTATGGAAACAGGAATCCTGATGAAGATCTAATTAGTTGATGGACTTGGAGTGCTCTCTATCTTGGTTTGAAGGCATTTCTACCTACTAGGTAAGTCACTTGACTTGTGTGCAAAACCCCTTTAGGATTGGATTTGATCTCGGACCTTCAATTCCTGTTTTGCGCCTTGTCATCGGCATTGGTCGACGATTGGTCGATGCGGGGCGATCGACCAATCCACTCGACCAATGGGTC